>NW_027417139.1:0-121589 GCF_009905375.1 Apium graveolens
TTTATTTAAATATCATTCACATTACTTATATTTAAACACCCCATTTTTATAGTTCTTTGAGTAATTTTAATTCAAATTAGTTATTTGAATAAACATTTCTTTTCTTGCAAATATTTTAAGAAAATATAAAAAAATAATAAGATCACCAAATTCGGAGAAAAACTATTTAAAAAGGAGATCAAAATTTAAATTCAAAGTTTGTCAAATCCCACAACATACCTCAATTTTTGTCCAAAGGGGGAACCTACGGGTGGGAATTGAGTTCTCTTCCTGAAAAATAAAAAATGTCTTATAAACCATCAAAAAAATTGGTGTCAAAAGTTGATGATATTAGTATATAACTATCACATTTGTTCCATTAGTATTTCATGTGACAGTTTAACAAAAATGACCTCATCAGTATTTGTGATGAATACTTCTCATCAACATTGTTCATATTAGTATTTTGTATATTATAGCATATGTGTTAGGATTCCTTATTGATTTTATCTTATATTGATTGTGTAAGTGTGCAATATATAAGCAGAAATTAGGTTAACAATAGTAGGTTAACACTGTTACATTTATTTTATCCACATAACCTAAAAGCTCTCAAGATTTGCTCATTGAGCTAGAGAATGTTGTAATAGGTTTTATTCAATAATATAAAAATTATTCTTCATTATTGAGTACATAATTGGATTTGATTTCTATAATTATATTGACCCCCTCTATAGGTAATTAAAGGCCTAAAAATTGATATCAAAACTCGTTGTTTATATAAAATCACTTTAAGATCCAGAAAATAATCATTAATGGCAGATAATGAAACTCAACAAAATGTGTTGTCACCATTTTCCATAAACCAAATCAACAACAATATGAGCACATATCAAACCTTCAAATTTCCAATCTTGAAAATTAATGAATATCATTTCTGTAAAGTCTAGATGACTATATGTCTGCAGGTTACTGGAAGGGATTTATGATGGACCTCATTAGCCCAAGAAATTCGTGGTCAAGAAAAAAATGCAAAAGTCGGACATTTTTGCATAACAATCTAGACAGCGTGATATCGCCTAGGTTTATTGGATGCCAAAAAACCAAGGAAATTTGAGACACTTTGGTGGATAAGTGTAAGGCACAACGGCTATCAAGAAGATTCGAAGGACAATACTCAATCACTAGTATGAGCACTTTGACTCAAAAGTTAATGAGTCTTTGTTTGAAATCTATGATAGATTTCAGAAATTGTTGAATGATTTGTCACTTATTGACATAGAGTATGATCTAGCAAATTCAAACTTGACGGTTTTTCTTGCACTTCCTCAAAAGTGTGCCTTGAAAGTTATATCAATAAGGGATAACTATGTTCTTGAAGACACATCTCTAGTGGAGATATATGGAATTCTGAAAACTAATGAACTGGAGAAGGAGTAGAAAAGTAAGACGAATAGGACAAGACATGTTTCTCTCACGGTAGAGGAAAAACAAAAGAGAAATTTGCAAGAAATAGCCATTTCAAAATGAAAGGCCATGATTGTATAGTCTGACACTGAGTTTCAAATACTCTTGATGACTTACAAAATTATTCAGGAACTGAAATTGATCACCCTTGCGAATCTGTTTATGTCATTCTACAGTTAAAAAGGAAATTGTTGGTAACGAGGATCCCCGGTCCAGTATGCGAGCTAAGATTCCAGGTTGAGTTGGATCGAGCTAGCAGGAGCTTTATGTTGTAGTTTGAGTTATGCAAGTTTGTAAGCATGATTTCATTTTTAGTTGTAAGTTAAACTAGTTGGGATTTGGTACGACGTAATAAAAGTTAATGTCTTGGCTTATTTTCATATTTAACCTGTTGCGATCCGTGGTTGCGTAAATAAGGGTTATTGCATATATTTCATATACAGATTTATATATTGTGTGTGTTGTGAACCCCAATTGGTTGATGGCAACTTCGATTCTTTTAGAAAACTCCGGACCATCGCCGCCACGGTTCTATTTCTTCTCTCGACTACCCCGTTCTGTTGCGGGGTATACGGGGCTGTATATGGACGTTCAATCCCCATTTCTTCACAAAATAATTTAAATTCATTCGAGAAAAATTCACCACCTCCATTTGTCCATAACATTTTTATACTTCTCTCCATTCTCTTCTCTACCACAGCCTTATAATTTTGAACATTGCAAAAGCATCTCTTTTTTTTAACAAATATACCCACATTTTCCTACTATAATCATCGACCAATAAGAGAAAGTATCGATTACCTCCAGAAGTCTCAGGCGTGATCGGGCCACAAATGTCTGCATACACTAGTTCAAGGGGCTTCTTTGTTTTAAAGCTCGTATTTTCTGGGAACGGACTTCTTACCAACTTTGTCATCAAGCATCCTTCGCATTTATTCCTTGGTTGAATCAACTTCGGAACTCCATATGCTAATTTCTCCTTTGACATGAGTTCTAAGGCCTGAAAATTGACATGGCCGAGCCTTGTGTGCCATAGCCATGTATCTTCCTCGGTTTTTGTGAGTAAATACATAGGGCTACTATCCTCAAGGCTTATTTTGTAGAAACGATTTTCACTCCTCTTCACTTTCATCAACAGTCGACCTCGTTCATCATACACCCATTAATATTCTCCCTCCAATACAACCTTGTTACCAGCCTCCGAAAGGGACCCCTTACTAAGGTATCATAGAGTGTGCACTCCCGAAGGCATCATAAGTAACACTCCCATCGAAGCCTAGTTCCGCAACTATACGCAATTACTAACTGGTTCATAAGTCAGAGCTCACTAAAATGCACTCTCAACAGCTATATTTTATTTAAATAAAACATGTTTAGATTAATTTAAATCCAACAGGAATTTATGATGGAACTCATTAGCCCATGAAACTGGTTGTTGCTATTCGTGGTCAAGAAAAAAATGGAAAAGTTGGACATTTTTGCATAACAATCTAGACAGTGTGATATCCCCTAGGTTTATTGGATGCAAAACAACCAAGCAAAAGTTAAGACACTTTGGTGGTTAAGTGTAAGGCACAACGGCTATCAAGAAGATTCGAAGGACAATACTCAATCACCAGTATGAGCACTTTGACTCAAAAGTTGATGAGTCTTTGTTTGAAATCTATGATAGATTTCAGAAATTGTTGAATGATTTGTCACTTGTTGACATAGAGTATGATCCAGTAGATTCAAACTTGAAGGTTCTTCCTGCACTTCCTCCAAAGTGTGACTTGAAAGTTATATCTATAAGGGATAACTATGATCTTGAAGACACATCTCTAGTTAAGATATATGGAATTCTGAAAACTAATGAACTCGAGATGGAGTAGAAAAGTAAGACGGAATGCGACAAGACATGTTTCTCTCAGGGTAGAGGAAAAACAAGAGAGAAATTTGCAGAAAATAACCATTTCAAAATGAAAGGCCAGATTGTAGTCTGACACTGAGTCTCAATACTGATGATGGCTACAAAATTATTCAGGAAGTGAAATTGATCATGGTAATGATGAAGATATCCTACAAATGATCTCTTTTAGTTAAAAGTTTAGAATATGGGCTATACAGACTTCAAAAAAATGTTTTTGAAAGAAAGGCTCTAGTTCCTCGAACTTTACCCTGATAAGGGAATTAAAGAAAGAATGATCGCAAGGATCAAAGTATGGGAAAATTACAAATCAAAGATCAAGTGCTATAATTTTGATGAAGTCCGATACTTTGCTGCTCATTCACAAAGCCAAACGCTGAGAAGAACAAGCCTTGATCAGCAAGAAGAAGAATTGAAGCAAGTTTTGACGAGAAGAACAATTAGGATGATACATTACAAGAGTACAAACTATGCTCACAAAAAATTGCATAATGTTGTGTATTTCTAACAAAGTAAATTTTTTATATATATGATTTAACTTTTTTCTATTATAAAGGGCTTTTCTTATTTTAGGTAAAAGTTACAAAATAAATTAATGGAGATTAAATAATTTAAACATGTATATTTATTTTTGTTAATGATATTATCTTGTTAAACTATCACGGTTGACAATCCACTTTGGAAATTTATATGAATTATTCATAGTAAAGTCAATTTATTAAATTGAAATGATATCAATTGTGTAAATTAGTTTTTATGATTTTCTTGCTAATAAAATATGTTAAACACATTGAGACGTCATTTTAAGGATAAATAAAGAACATGAACTCATAAATTGTTATGATAAAAACAAACACATTATTCTCAAATCTACTTACTCAAATTTACAAGGAAAATACAATATTGTAAAAAATAAAATTAAATAATCATCATAAACATATTTATGTTTGCTAAATAAATTGAACAAATTAAACATTTAATCTTGAATTATAAAGTAACTTATATAAAATATGTAAATGTCAAGATTAATGAATATTGATATGTCTTTTCTAAAAAAATACAGAACATTAAGAAATGATAAGAAAATATTTTATATACTGAATATGAAAAAAAAATTATTTTATCTTTATCGCCTCCCAACAACACCTAGTATTTTACAAAAAATATAAATTTAAACAATTCGATAAAAACAATGAACAATTATCCAGGATCCAATTAAAGTCCAATTATATAACAACTAAATCGACTAATTATTATTGAATCAATATATGTAAATAAGGTAATTAATATTGATAAATGATATAAAAATACATTATATTTAGTGTTAAATATAAACCATAAAAAATTTGAAAAACTCGTCTCATTCAATCTTAAGAAAGTCATATTTAAAAAGGCCCTGAACATATATTTTATTATAAAACTTTGCTTCTCTCCTAAAGAGAAAAAACTTGGATTTACTCAAATTTGGAATTTTAAAAATATCGAAATATTTTTTTGATAGTTTTATTTCTCATCCAATTTTTTACACTAAAATATTTTGGGATAAAATTCTAAATCGGACGTGCTGTAATTTGCGCCATTCTTGGACCTCAAAATTTTGTATAAAATCCAAATTCATTAGTTTTTTAGAAAAATTGATTTGATCCAAATTCTAAATATGTAAATTAATTAAGCCACCCTTAACATATTTAATTTATCTTTATTTAAATTATTAAATATTTATCTTTTAAGTTGAAATGAACATTTATTTTTTTAGTTGAAATAAATTAGCCAATTAAATTATAGTTATTATGTTCCCATGTGGCTTATTGGCTTTCTATTCTACCAAAATTTTATTTTTGTTTGCTAATAGAACCTATAATATTTCTCACTTTGTAAGTCAAGAGTTATTATTGCTATTTAAGCAACAAAATAACTTCTAATTGGATTTATCTTCTTGTACCTAGATAATCCATCAAGAAACTAACAATTCATGTTTTCAATAGAATTAGTCAAACCAAAATTCAAGACTTGTTCCACTAAAACCAAGTACTAACAACACTTTAAATACTCATTTAAATTTGATAAAATTTACATAAAAATAGTCAACAAAGAAACATGTAAATCAATGCAAGAAGCAGTGTTTAAGATATAGTAAGTCTACTACCACCGCACATGAAGCATGTTTTTTACATAGTAATAGTTGCTGCAATCACTAATGGGGAATTGAGAGGATTGAATCACTGTCATGTTGTTCTCAGTATGCAGAAGCAGTAGCAATCCCACTTCCAAGTTGTACCAAGTAACCAACATCCTTAAGAATCATCTCCATACCAGTAAGACAGCCTATCACTTGCAACTACAAAAAACACCAGTAAGTTTATAGTAGAATATTTATAAATATTTCATTGTTTTTGAAATGGTTAGTAAGTGGTAAATAGAGAGAAAATATTTATAACTTGTCTTTACTAGTGATTGTGTGGTTTTAGCAAAAGGAAGTAGGATACAAGGTTAGGGCTCATATTATGAATTTGACATAGTTTTGTTAAAGCTTTTCAAAGAGAATTGAGGAACTAACATATTTTACTATTAATCTTGTCTCTGGTCAATATGTAGATGCAACAAAATCTATAACATTGAATATAAGAAATGACAATATACCTCATTTAGATTTCTCACATGATGTATCCTCGAATCCTTTCATGCTACTTTATTAAGTCCAAGCCATAAGGTCCAGTTGTATCATTGTATGCCCTTCTAATAACTTCTCAACTATCAATGTACGCAAGTACCATAACCGCAGTAACAATATGACTAATATGACTAAACCGTTCATCTTTCTCAGTATAGTTTTTCAGCCCCAGGCCTCCATAACAAACCTGTGATATGAACATATAGTCACACAATATCCAAAAATGTAAAACAGAGATGAGCACGGAATAATCCCATTCTTAAAATTCTGTAAGCAATTAGATGATGAAATAAAAATCGACTAATTAAAATCATTAAACTTGTAATTCTTAAATCATCTATAAACTGAACTGGTGTGTAATATTTACATTGTATGTACAAATAATGGTTTCAACGTTTCTACTTTCTATGCATCTCACAAAGAATACATAATCAGACAAAAAATATTTTCAGTGTTTTGCTTAAGTGCATATAAGAATAAACATCTAACTTGTTGTTGTTGCACGGGAGTGTGCCTTGCTATTACGTTATCAAGTCTTTCCTCGAATATTAGATCAAGTGATGCCTGAGACGAGATAAAAGTTGAATGGAACGAGTACAAAATCTTGTGTTCAATTTGTTTCACCTTTTTGGCTCTCATTACATAAGCAACTCATGACTTCTTGTTTATATATAAAAATAATATATAAGACTTGTGTTAGGAGGGTCAGATATATTTCAACATATAAAGTGAATTCAATAATTATTATAGTTTACTAGAATCAAGAATATATGATCACATTTTTGTAATACAACTTATGTATTATAACACTATCAGATATTGTGCTTATTAATTTTTGCACATAATTATATAATAACGCTATGTTAAATCATAGAAAATATAAAAATAATTTCCAAGATAATCAAAAATTAATAACTTTCCAACGCTTAATGATATATAATGATATCGCTAAATGGTAAGGTTTTCTCCAAAAACTTAATCAAAATATCCCCAATTTATTTAAGTTCCTCTATAAGATAATGGTAATGTGTGATATGATAGCTCAGTAATGGTATTTGATTTCTTAAACCTAAATCTAATAAACATGGTTAACAATATGGAAATTAAAAATAATCTAAATTTAAAATAAATAAGAAATAGTAGAGATGATAGAAACATTACAATTTTCCTTTATTCTGGTGGATTATAGAGTGTTGTATACATGTATGTCTCAATACATGGAGGCTCTAATTTTTTATAATGTAGTACTTTGCAATGGAGAAATTTGATCAAAATTAAGGAGTGGTTATTAATTAGAGAGACATATTGTGTTCAATTTAGTTTTACTTACACATATTTCTCAACAAATCAATTCTATGTTAAAATCCTTTTATCCATATAATTAACAAATTGAGTTCTAGTGGCCGATACTTGAATGGTACATGGTAAAAAGGAGAAAATAAAGTGTACCAAAGTTTTTTAAGTTGTAAAAGAGAACTTTAATCGTTATATCAATAAATCTCCATACCAACCTATCTTATGCCTTAAAATATCAATTCTTAACCCAGCCACACAGTTTTTCCCTTGTGACTTCAAATGTAATCATTGTATTATGAGCTAATAGCCTCCCTTCATTAAAAGCACTCTGTTTGTTAGACACTATCTAGGTTAAACATAGTTTGAACTTATTCACCCCACTTCGACAATATGCGCATCAGAACATTATAAAAATAGATAGGTCGAAGATCTTCCATATGTTTCAGTTGTTTAACCTTAGGAATAAGAAATATAAGCCTACGATTTAGTTCCCTTGGCCCATGTCGTGTATCAAAGAAAATCTGACAAAATAGAACAACATATCTTTAAAAAATATTTCAATACATTTGAAAAATGCCGGGTTCGACCCATGTGGAACTAGTGACTTGTATTGATGCATGAACAAGACTACATTATTAACTTCCTCCTCCCTAATAGGTACATGACCTAGTGATTCTGAAATAATAATTAAAAAAAGTTTGCAAAAAGGGTAAAATTTGACACGACCTTAATCAAATAACCATATATCAAAGAAAACCTTAAATTGGACATTAATTTAAACAATTTACCCGAGCAGAAACAAAACCATTTAAACCCATAGGAAAAGACATATGTGTGTGCACTATCCCACTATATCATAGTGGAAGACATATAGATGTGGAGGCCATAACAAGGAATATCAGATATGGATGTCCCATAATTACAATATACCTGTTTGTCTTGTCGTGGTTTCGGTATTTTTGTTTATAACTATGACCCAAAGCCAAAGCGACCAAATCGAGATGTTCCTCCAGACTCTGATATTTTACCTCGAGCAGAAGATGCTTTTTTGATTAGTCAATTTGATCCAAGTTTGTGGAGAAACCACCCTGCAAAGAGAAAGTGAGGTACCGGGATTTATAAATAACAATTTGAGAATCTCATATTGTAATTTAATTTAATTCCTTATCACCATATGATAATGAGTTGTCAATAAAGAGCACAAAATGTTTTACCTATACAAGGGAATCCATGTTATAAAAGATGGCAACCTTTCTACTTTTTCTAACTTGATACATTTCCCTCTAGTAGGTAGCAAGGTCATAGTTGCAAGCAATGTCCTCCACCAATACTATAGATGTCATTTTCTTCGTTATTTGTATTAATAACATATCGCCTCTCCGTCCTTGAACTATTCTTGTTATCGACTCTTGTGGTATCTCGTCTTTCAACATATTTGTTCTCACTTCACGTAGCTCGAGTCATCTTCTCACTTTTCTTTTATCTTTTTCTAAAATGAAACCAGTAAAAAAAATTATAAGATGTGAATTATAATAACAGTTGCTTAATTGATTCTTAATAAACAATTATACAAACACCTTTATATGACCTAGGCAATTCGACACAAGTTTTTTATTTAATGAGTCAATATAATAAAACATCTGAAAGTATTGAATTTCTTCTTTGTAGTACTTCATTCTATAAAGATTAACAAACTATCAAACATGGAGCAAACAAAAAGTCCAAAATACAAATTCTACTTTTACAACGACAAGTGATACCTTACAATTTCATACCAGTGTCATTCCAAACAAATCCCAATATAACTCAGAACTGATAATAAGACACGATTGACACATAAACATGATTTATTAAATAAACCCTAATTAACACATAGTGTAACATCATAAAAGATCCCAAACACAAATAACATAAAAACAAAAAAGCAAGGAGGTAAATTAAAATAATTAATAATAATCGACCAAATTTAATCTTCTCCTAAATTAAATTTAGTGAATTGAAAGAACTTTAGGAAAGATGATTTGGGGAAAAAATACATTCCGTTCAAGGTTTAATCTTTTCCGAGTTTTAATCTTCTTGGAGCTTTAGTCTTTACAAAGATTTAATATTCAGTGTTTGAGAGAAATATTTCAGCAAAGATTTAATCTTTCGCCGCAGTGGAGATTGTTTGACAGTATGTGTTTTTTTTATTTAATAGACAGCCGGGAAAAAAATTCAGCAAGCCCACTCACAAGTTTTGAACAAGACCGCCTAACTTTTGGGCCCAAATCTCTGATCTACTGTAACGATTATATAATGTAATGCAATAACATGTATTTGTAACGACCTCAAAATTTTGTTGATTCAGTTGCAATGTTTTTAAAATCCCTTGCAATAGACATGAAATCATCTTTCAACAGCAACGTTTTTTGGATAGTTTTAAAAATCTGGTTGCGAAAGCAATTCTATGGTATAGTGAACTAAACCTTGTATAACCATTATTCATCTGATACTTGATTCTTCTACAGGCTGGAAGTTATTCCTCATACATACCCTAATATACTCTGGTGATATTTATGAATTACTTTATGCTCTGAAATAAATGTTTTATCAATGTTTATTATGATTCTGTTTTATTAAATTATAATATTTATCATGTTAATTGTTATAGAATTGATAGGTTTCTAAATATGGAACAGATTCGTGGTCAGATCAGATTGGTGGTCATATTACGTCAATGTGTGCCTTGGATCCAGTATAGAGAACAGAGCTTTGTGCCTTAATCGGGTTAGTGTGTCACTGATTAACAGCCTAACCTTGGTTTTAAAATTAAAAATGAATATCCAATTGTAAAAATTACTTAACAAGGAACTTGATTCCTATGAATCATTTCAATTGATCATTGTTAACACCCAGTTATTGTTATTATAACTTGTTGAGCTAGTTAGCTCACCCTTGTGAATCTGTTTAAGTTATTCTACAGTTAAAATGGAAATTATTGGTAACGAGGATCCCCAGTCCAGTATGCGATCTAGGATTCCGGGTTGAGTTGGATCGAGCTACTTTGAGCTATTTCATTTTCAGTTGTAAGTTAAACTAGTTGGGATTTGGTATGACGTAATAAAAGTCAAGTTGTGGTTGGTTTCTTATACTTCAACCTATTGTGATCCGTGGTTGCGTAAATAAGGGTAATTGCATATAATATTTTATACAGGTTTATATAATATGTGTGTTGTGAACCCCAAACTTCTGACCCGGGTTTGGAGGGTGTCACAACCACCATCTCTGAAGCTAAATCACCTACTAATATTACCTAATATACAACCAGTACTACCACTAAAGATACCAAAATGCTACCATAAATTGCCACTTCTAAGACTAACCAATATAACATCAATGCTACCACCTGTAATACCATAATTAAACTGGCCATAAATTGAACTGCTTAAGCTAGCACGAACTTCAACACCAACACCAATAATACCACCACTAAGCTGCCAATACGACCACTAAGCTACCACCAATGCCACCATCAATGCCACTACTAAGACAAACCAATATAACATCAAAGCTACCACCTGTAATATCATAATTAAACTGGCCATAAATGGAACTGCTTAAGCTAGCACGAACTTCAACACCAACACCAATAATACCACCACCAATTCTCCTGCAAAGATTACCGCTTTCAATGCCACCAATTGCACTAATAAGAGCACCAGGACCAATAGCACCATCAATGCCAGCAAATCCACTACTAATATTATCGTTCTGGTACCACCAATGTAACCACTAAAGATGCTAGTCATGCTGCAACAAATCCCACTTTTAAAACTACCCAATATACCACCAATGCTACTACCACTTATGCCATTATTAAAGTTACCATCAATGATACTTTTTAAGTTAGCACGAACTTCACCACCAACAATCCCACCACCAATTCCACTCCTAAGATTACGACTACTAGTGCCACCAATTGGACTAGTAAAATTACCATCACCAGTGACACCATCAACAATATTACTACTGGATTAAAGAAAAACCATAACTCTATACTTTTCAAATAGTTACGGATCTATAGAAGTTACTAAGCAACGGGTTCTATGAGGCTAAAAATGGTGACCCTACCTATTCATGTATTGAGAATATAAGTTCTTCCAACACTAAAAAATTTGCGAAACAAAGCCTACATCTCTATCAAGTAAGAAATCTCATTTTCAACCATGTGTGTTGTGAAATGAAGTTAAAAAGTGATGGGGCTTCGTGAGATGGGAAACTCCGAATATAAGTAAACTTCGTGTTTATTAGGTCAACAAAGAGTAATTTAGAGTTGTTTGTCATATATACATTAGAAAAAAAAACACACCCGCATAGATCCACTTGTACTATCTACATTTATATTAATAATATATATTGGCATGGTAAAAGTTAAAGAATAACAAAGAGACCTTACACCGTATATTGACGAAGAGAAAGGGAAGGTAATTGGAGCATTTTCTTCATTCTTTTCATAACTTGTTGCAAGTAGTAAGAAAAATATAATTCTGTCAAATGTCTCTACTGTATGGGTCATACATAAACATAAAATAAATTTAATAGTATAATTCAACAAATATGAACGTAAAATATAAATAATGCGTGGGCTTCTTTTCTATAAATTTTGATTTTTTTTTCATATATCATGTAATTGATTATTTATGAGGAACAAAAAAAATTAATACAAATGTAACTGACTTTTTTTCTAACCTTGACATATAATCTTGAAAGGATAATTCTTGACATAGAGGTCATCTAAAAATAAATACAAGTGACATTCCATTTAAATCTACTACATATATACAAGGAAAATGGGATACTTATTTTAGTATTTGATTTCTACCAAAAGTTTATGCAAATAACACATATGAAACAAATGAAGAAACAGGGAAATATAAATTATTACCTTAACTTTGTTAAACAACATCAATTCATGATAACCAGTAAAACCTTATCCACTTAGTCCTCCACCAATTCATTTGATTAGCCCTCCACCAATTCATTTAGAGATGTGTTTAACCTAAGAGCACCAAAACACTATTTCATAGAAAAACCAAATAACTCCAAACACTATTTCATGGCCTATTTCATGGCCATATACAAAATTCATTTTCTTTGTAAGGCGGCCGGCTTGTGCTTAGGGTTTTACCTACCTTTTTAATCCTATATTTTACAGTCCTAATTGTATATCATGGGTTTCATGGGCCAAATTTAGTTTAAATTGTTTCTTATCTTAGTATCAATTTCTTATTACAAATTCAATTTTTTTTATAAAAATATAATTTAAAAAGTCTGCTCCACGTATTATACAAACTAATTGGGTCTTGATTTACAACCATAAGTAAACAAGCATTACTTTAATTATTTTGTATTGTAAATTAAATGAGATTCTATAAATTAAGTGTTAAGCATTGTATAAAAAACTTAACTAAAAATGATATTTCTTGAAAATTTTAAATTTTATTTAGTGAAATTATATATTAATTCCCTACTCACCTCAACTAACAATAATGTATGTAGTAATACAACCCTAACTAAGAATAATAGAAGTACTACTACCATACATTCAATTCTTAAAAACCTCTCACAATAATTCAGATATTATTGGTCATGTAAAAATTAATATTACCATGACAACATTTAATCAAATTAAATTTCTAGAGGTAGAAGATAGCATACCAAATTTCTGACAATACAATTTTGAAAATATTTACTAATTGCTATGTTATTTAAACATAGGAATTAAAATGAATGATAATATGATTGTTGATTTTTATTTTATTCTTAGTCAATTTGATTTGAACATGTAAAATGACAATATATTGTGGGTAAGACTACATGTACCATATTCATTCACTGGTTCATTGGGAAAAATCTAAATTGGAAAGAAATTAAATGAGAAATGCACTGATAGTGTCTAAGTCTAAAGTTGTTTGACTTGACCATATGTACTTTAACATAATTATAATGAATATTTTTAATATTTTCAATTTTATTGAAATTTTTTTAGTTAAAACAATGTTTATATTTATAAACTTGTTTTCTAACTCAAAATTTTCAATAGACAAATTTTTCAACAAATTTTGGGTCTTTTCACAATGTGGGTATGAAATGCTAAAAGAACATTATTTTGTCAAATATGTTCCAAAATATAATTCCATTATTTTTTTTAAGATGAATAAAGAGGATACGTACAAAAATAATTTCTAAAATTTCCTTTTTTGAATAAAATTATTAATATTAAACTTTAATTCAAAAAAATAATTATTTTAAAAAGATATGTAAAATTATTAATTTTACATGAACAAAGTTCAAAAACATGTCTTATGGGATGAAGTATATTCTACTAAGTTTGGCCTATGATTTTAAGTAATTCATCATTTATATTGACTTTGGTATGAAATGACTATTATCATTTACATTACTTATATTTGTACTCCCCATTTTTTATAGTTCTTTGAGTAATTTTAATCCAAATTAGTTATTTGAATAAACATTTCTTTTCTTGCAAATATTTTAAGAAAATATAAAAAAATAATAAGATCACCAAATTGCGAGAAAAACTATTAAAAAGGAGATCAAAATTTAAATTCAAAGTTTGTCAAATCCCAGAACCTACCTCAATTTTTGTCCAAAGGCAGAACCTACCGATGTAGGTGGGAATTGAGTTATGATTTCCTGAAAATTAAAAAATGGCTTATAAACATTCAAAAAATTTGGTGTCAAAAGTTGATGATTTTAGTATATAACTATCACATTTGTTCCATTAGTATTTCATGTGAGAGTTTAACAAAAATGACCTCATAAGTATTTATTGATGAATACTTCTCATCAACATTGTTCATATTAGTATTTTGTATATTATAGCATATGTGTTAGGATTCCCTATTGATTTTATCTTTATATTGATTGTGTAAGTGTGCAATATATAAGCAGAAATTAGGTTAACAATAGTAGGTTAACATTGTTGCATTTATTTTATCATACACATAACCTAAAAGCTCTCAAGATATTTGCTCATGTTGAGCTAGAGAATTTTGTAATAAGTTTTTAGTCAATAATATAAAAACTATTCTACATTATTGATTACATAATTGGATTTTATTGTTATAATTATATTTACCCCCTCTATAGGTAATTAAAGGCCTAAAAATTGATATCAAAGCTTGGTATTTATATAAAATCAATTTAAGATCCACAAAATAATCATTAATGGCACATAATGAAACTCAACAAAATGTGCCATCACCATTAGACATAAATCAAATCAACAACAATATGAGCATATATGAAACGCTCAAATTTTCAATCTTGAAAATTAATGAATATCATTTCTGTAAAGTGGAGATGACTATATGTTTGCAGGTAACATATCTTGAATATTGGAAGGGATTTATGATGGACCTCGTTAGACCATGAAAATGGTTGTTGCTCTTCGTGGTCAAGAAAAAAATGGAAAAGTTGGGCATTTTTGCATAACAATCTAGACAGTGTGATGTCCCCTAGGTTTATTGGATGCAAAACAACCAAGAAATTTGAGACACTTTGGTGGTTAAGTGTAAGGCAGAACGGCTATCAAGAAGATTCGAAAGACAATACTCAATGACTAGTATGAGCACTTTGACTCAAAAGTTGAGGAGTCTTTCTTTGAAATCTATGATAGATTTCAGAAATTGTTGAATGATTTGTCACTTGTTGATATAGAGTATGATCCAGCAGAGCAGATTCAAACTTGAAGGTTCTTCTTGCACTTCCTCAAAAGTGTGACTTGAAAGTTATATCAATAAGGGATACCTATGATCTTCACACATCTCTAGTTAAGATATATGGAATTCTTAAAACTAATGAACTGGAGATGGAGGAAACAATAGAGAAATTTGCAAGAAACATCCATTTCAAAATGAAAGGCCAGGATTGTATAGTCTAACACTCAGTCTCAAATACTCATGATGGCTTACAAAATTATTCAGGAACTGAAATTGATCATGGTAATGATGAAGATATCCTACAAATTGATGCTCTTTTAGTTAAAAAGTTTAGAAATATGGGCTATATAGACTTCAAAAAAAATGTTTTTGAAAAAAATGCTGTAGTTCCTCGAACTTTACCCTGATAAGAGGAATTAAAGAAAGAATGATAGCAAGGAGTCAAGGTATGGGAAAAGTACAAGTCAAATATCAAGTGCTATAATTGTGATAAAGTCTGGCACTTTGCCGCTCATTCAGAAAGCCAAACGCTGAGAAGAAGCAAGCCTTGATGAGCAAGAAGAAGAATTGAAGCAAGTTTTGACCAGAAACACAATTGGGAAGATACATTTGTTAGCAATCTTGTACGATAAAGACATTGTTATATATATATATTGAATATATAACTACTTCACAAAAACATTGTTAATTCTTAAATCACATAAGCATATGAGAATTAACAATTAAATTAGGAGAAGGGTTTGAGAAAACAAACAGAGATTGGATTTAATCTCGAGTCCAGAAAACTGTCTCCTTAAAGCAGTTTCGCCCCGCACCATCCGTATTTAGCGACCTGCTTCCCAGGATAAAACGAGATACTAGTATAATCGATAGATCGAATATACTCTCAGCGAACTTGAACTGAGCCCGAGAACTATCACCGGAATATTGGAAAAATTTAAGACTAAAGAGACCAAGAATGAAAGAGATGACTCTTATTTTCTTGACTTAATAAAACTGGTGCCCTAAGACTCTATTTATAAAGAGAGGCTTGAAAGGACTTGTTTTTCTTTTCGATGTGGTACATGGTATTTATAAGAAAAACTAAGGAATAGGTTTGTGCTACTCTCGATGTGGTACAAAACCACTTTTCATATTAAAAGGTAAAACTTTGGAACATCAGTTCTCATTCACCTTTTACTCATTTTGAGCGTGTTAATATGCGTTGGAATCCCCTCGAAGAGAAGAATACGTTCCAATAAATACACACCACTAACACATAATGTGTCTCACTCATATAGAGTCTCAAAATGATTCACAACTTAGTCTAAAATACTAAGTTTGTCCAACAATCCCCCACAAATGAGATTGATGGTCCAGTAGCACGCACCACATAGACACCACATAGACAGACAGACGCGGAGCTTGACTTGGTGATAGTTCCGGCGGTCAGATATAGCATACGATAGGTAGAGAATGCTCCTTGAACCTTCGCTCGAGTAAGTATATCGACTTTACTGGTAGACAGTATGACGCGATGTCCTTGAACTGTTCGACCGTTTGTGTAAACGATGACATACTCATCACTATATCTTTCCTGACTCATTCAGTTCTCATGATTATGTCCATTTTGGCCCTGGAACATCGTCCTGGTTCTGCAAGAGTTTCTAAAGAATTGTGCCTCGCAATTCTCCTTTGAAGCGGCCATACTTCTCTCTTACATAGGTGATCTTTATCTTATAGAGTAACCCGCGTTTACCCAACCGAATATTATGTATTCAAACTTGAAATCCTTGTATTCGTCAAAGATCATTAAAAGCATAAAGCTTAACCTCGTACCTTACGGGTCTCACTGTTTCATCATCATAGAAATAGGCCAGGGGTTACCCCCACAGTGATTTGGTCATCATGATTTAGTTGTCCCTTTGAACCAAGTTCTTGGGATCTCCAGTCAGCAAGGTTGGGTGTCCACCATGACGCCGTTAAGCAATAGGCAAGGCTCATTCCTCTCGATGATTTGATAACTATCTCTCGGTCTAACTAGATTCTCTTGTCTTAAACAGATTTGCTCAGTTTAACCATCTGGTTAGTGGATCCAAACATTATCATTTGACTTTACCTAGTCAATCATGATAATTCTTGTTGAGAATAGTTGTTTAATGGTATTATGTCCTCATCATAGATGTGAGACATACCATTTCATACACAATAATGTGATCTCCCAATTTGCATATTGATTACACGATATATACATATTGAAGACACATTTTCCTTGTCATTTAGGAATATCCTTACAAAGTGGCTACTCGGCCTTTTAACTGCATTTATTTTATGCACCAGACTCGTATTCCATCATGAATCGAGCTAAGTTTAGGATTTCCATGACACGACTGCTAAGTGTGAAATGTATTCTCGAATGACTTTTAAGTTCTTAAAGTCAAATATATAATTTACATACTATATTCACATAGTACAATTAGATATCTTTCGTATTGAAGTCCAAGCTCACGAGCACATATCATACAACTTAAATCTCATTGCAATCACTTCCAAGTGACCAATTTCCATTGTACTCGTGCATCTACCCAGTTTACCAACTGTGTAGTCTATGTCTAATTTTGTACAATTTTAAAAAGTACAACAGACTTGCAATCCTTCTTGAGAGATCCTTGTTCATCTACGCTTGGATATATATAAATCCATTCCAGCTATGACAACTTTAGCTTCGTTGACCTCTTCAAAATTCACATCACCAACATGTGACATGTATCATCTAAAAGTTTTAAAGTCACGAAGATTGTAATCTTCAAATCAAAACTTTTCAATCTCATCAAGATTTTCAGAGATGATCCTCTTGTCATTACTTCTCGTAATGATCAGATCACTCACATGCAATCAATTATGACTTGCATATCATGTGTAAATAACACATGCACACTTGTCAATTCTCTGATTTTGAATCAGTTTGACATCTCATATTGACATATTTCATATTTATGAAATAACTTTACTAGTTATTACTTAAGGCTTCACTTGTTATTGATATTACCAGCTTTTAGCGTCCCAAAAACCAGCAATTTCAGTTTGCATCATTACCGAGTTTAAGCGTCCTTAAACTGGCAATCCTTATTCACATAGCAACCAATATTGAGCGTCCTCAAAATGGCAACCATGTCATTTATTTGAAGCCATTGCTTATCATAGCAATATCAAATTTAATATGCCATTATTTCGTGTCAATGTTGTTTCACTCAACATGATCACCGAAAATACAGATTTTCTACTCTTGCTTTATCTAGAGCAACCCTCGGGTTCACGTATATAGATATTTCTCCAAATATCTATTTAGAAAAGCCATCTCAATGTTCATTGATGCACTTTTAAATTTCACAATACGATAATTTTAGTATCATCTTAATGAACCTTATTCTCAAACTCGAGAATATTTCATAAATTATATAAGGTCATCACTTTCGACTGTAATATTTTTTGTATCAGTGTGACCTTATACTTCCTTCAGACCCAGATATATTTTCCCAATTTACAAATTCATTTGGGTCCTAATGCTTCTATCTCGTAAGAAGATCTATATATTTTTTTTTAAACAAGATTCTGTCAAACAGAACCACTCTCTCTATTTCTTAACATCCTTTCCCCCATAAAGGACATAGAGAGAACATGCACAATCCATTTTCTAGTACACGTGCTAGAAAATCTTGATTTATTGACTCTCAGTAATAGTCAAATTTTCTCTTGATATATTCACTTATCAAGAAATTATACGTGAAGCGCATTGCTTCTATTAAATTTACGAGTTCACCTTCAAGCAAATTATCAAGACATTCAGGATTAGCAATTATCCAAGTCTTTTACTCTCTGCAGGTTCATCCTCACATTCATCCAATAACTCGTAAGTTCATTTAGATGACTTTTAATTACAGATCTACTAGGATCTACTAGCTTATCACATAAGCATTCCTAAACTCTGTAATAGTATTCTTACGAATCTCAAAAATTAGATTCATATATCGGATATTATTAGACTCAACCATTGTCTATGTATCCATCCAAAATATCTCAATTGATTTTGGATCTCATGCTACCAACAGAGGTATTGATATCAAGTTTCGAGATACCCCACATTTCAATTATTTTCAAGAATGTTTCATTACATTCCACTATTCATAGAAAATTCAATAATTTTCTATTTTAGATACCCCCACAATTTTAATATTTTACAGAATGTCAGAAAATATTCCAAAACTAATAGGGAATTTAATTATTTCCTTCTGTGGTATCATGTTTAAGGACCGATTAGCCCTTCGTAACTAATATCCTCAAATTCAGTGATAGTCTGAGCTGATCACAATCATTTTGCATCTTTCTCAGAGCGCAACTCAAGTCTGCATCTACTCCATTTATATAATACGAGTAAGGTGCAACGACCTTATGAATATTCACGTTGCAAACAGAATTTGCACGGTGATTATTCATCATCAAATTTATTCTCAACCATCTTAATTATCTGTATTAAGTTGGATTTACCCTTGAGTTTATAGAGCACACATCTCTCTATTTAGATTCAATATTGACTCGACTACGAGTACGAGTGACAAATGTTTTACTATCAAACTAGACAGTAAACACGTATCGTGTCACTACCTCTCATCTAAGCAGGTTTTACGTTATTCATTAAAACCTATAAGATTTTAATATCATGTTAAAAGAACTTCCCGTAGTTCTTATCATTAAAAATTCAATTACCGAATTTCTCGAAAATATTTACATGGTTCACACGAACCTACATTTATGGCTTACCTACTGGTACAACCAGAAAAGGCCCAAGGAAGAACATAAATCTTCAATAAACCCACATTCAGTGATCCTTGATCAACTGATGCGTTAGGGTTAACAACTTTCCGGATTCTCTCCGAAGTTCAGCATAAATACTGATATCAATATTCGTCGTATTAAGTATCACATGGATCACTATAATAGGCTCGTGTGTCACTGCCGCAGCAGACCGACACCAACACGTGAAATTACTATTTAACTGGAGGAAAAATCCAACCAGAAAAATATTATTTATGTGCCGACCCATAACCTGTACTCCAGGCCCATTAGGTTTTTTAATGTGGAAAATCCTGAGCAATTGTAAATCTGGTTCACTTCAGCTGCGCACCTCGTCACATTATTTAACAACAAACATGTTACTGCATTCTATCCAGTATTACAAGTTTGTGATATAACTCCATTATTAAAGATTAAACAATAATAATTGATGCCTTATCATCACTCAACAATGATTAAAAAAAAATTAATCACCAAATAATCAAGTTCCATCATGAAGGGTCACATTTATGTAGCCATATCATTTAATTGCATAGCAATATCATGTTATGAACTTGCAAACATGCATGTAAACTATAGCATATATGATTCTTGTATCAGTGAACTAATAATTCCAAAATCAATTCAGAATTAAGAAATCAATCACCTTGTTAACAAAACATAATAAGCTATCCATTAATAGCAAAAACATGGACGAATTATAAATTTGGGTTTAATCTACCAATTTATAATGATCAACCCGAAAGAGATGTTACCAAATATGTCCACTTGAATATAAGTTGATCATAAATCAATAACCATTAAAGCATCAATAGCCTTATAAGAAACCAATTATCCAACAACTTTGTGCTTACTTTTGCCTCGTACCTGTTATGCTTAAACAAAGCACCACTTAAAATCGAATTTATATTAATTTCAAGCACATGGCAACAAGTGATCAAAGAAATTAACGCACTAAATTTAATTTAATTAATGAGGCAAATAATGGCCACTCATATACCCATAAATAAATCCAATTTAAACAATCAAATTGACTTTTGCGTCTACTCACAATAAAGTATGAAAATTGAAGAAGACTGCTTTAAGATTGTTAGCAATCTTGTACGATAAAGACATTGTTATATATATATATTGAATATATAACTACTTCACAAAAACATTGTTAATTCTTAAATCACATAAGCATATGAGAATTAACAATTAAATTAGGAGAAGGGTTTGAGAAAACAAACAGAGATTGGATTTAATCTCGAGTCCAGAAAACTGTCTCCTTAAAGCAGTTTCGCCCCGCACCATCCGTATTTAGCGACCTGCTTCCCAGGATAAAACGAGATACTAGTATAATCGATAGATCGAATATACTCTCAGCGAACTTGAACTGAGCCCGAGAACTATCACCGGAATATTGGAAAAATTTAAGACTAAAGAGACCAAGAATGAAAGAGATGACTCTTATTTTCTTGACTTAATAAAACTGGTGCCCTAAGACTCTATTTATAAAGAGAGGCTTGAAAGGACTTGTTTTTCTTTTCGATGTGGTACATGGTATTTATAAGAAAAACTAAGGAATAGGTTTGTGCTACTCTCGATGTGGTACAAAACCACTTTTCATATTAAAAGGTAAAACTTTGGAACATCAGTTCTCATTCACCTTTTACTCATTTTGAGCGTGTTAATATGCGTTGGAATCCCCTCGAAGAGAAGAATACGTTTCAATAAATACACACCTCTAACACATAATGTGTCTCACTCATATAGAGTCTCAAAATGATTCACAACTTAGTCTAAAATACTAAGTTTGTGTATTTCTAACAAAGTAAATTTTATTATATATATGATTTAACTTTTTTCTATTATAAAGGGCTTTTCTTAATTTTAGGTAAAAGTTACAAAATAAATTAATGGAGAGTAAATATTTTAAAGATGTATATTTTATTTTGTTGAAAGATATTATCTTGTTAAACTAACAGGTTGAACAACCAACTTTTGGAAATTTATATGAAATATTCATAGTAAAGTCAATATTTATTTAAATTGAAATGATATCAATAGTGTAAATTAGTTTTTATGATTTTCTTGATAATAAAATATGTTAAACACATTATTGAGACGTCTTTTTAAGGATAAAATAAAGAACATGAACTCATAAATTGTTATGATAAAAACAAACACATTATTCTCAAATCTACTTACTCAAATTTACAAGGAAAATACAATATTGTAAAAAATAAAACTTAGATAATCATCTTAAACATATTTATGTTTGCAAAATAAATTGAACAAATTAAATACTTAATCTTGAATTATAAAGTAACTTATATAAAATATGTAAATGTCAAGATTAATGAATATTGATATGTCTTTCCTAAAAAAACACAACATTAATAAATTAATAAGAAAATATGTTATATACTGAATATGAAAAAAAAATTATTTTATCTTTATGGCCTCCCAACAACACCTAGTATTTTACAAAAAATATAGGTTTAAACAATTCAATAAAAACAATGAACAATTATCCACGATTCAATTTAAAGTCCATTTATATAACAACTAAATCGACTAATTATTATTGAATCAATATTTGTAAATAAGGTACCTAATATTGATTAATGATATATAAAAATACATTATATTTATTGTTAAATATAAACCATAAAAAATTTGAAAAACTCGTCTGATTCGATCTTAAGAAAGTCATATTTAAAAAGGCGGGAAGCTGCCTAAACATATATTTTATTACAAAATTTTGCTTCTCTCCTAAAGAGAAAAAACTTGGATTAACTCAAATTCGGAATTTTAAAAATATCAAAATAATTTTTTTGATAGTTTTATTTTTCATCCAATTTTTTACACTAAAATATTTTGGGATAAAATTCTAAATCAGAAAAAATTCTACACATCTTTAATATATTTAAAGAAAAATTAACAAATGTACATTATTTTTCGAAGAAACGAAAAGTAATAAAATTAAGTTTTTTACATATATCTAATTCGGACTTGATGTAATTTGCGCCATTATTGGGCCTCAAAATTTTGTATAAATTCCAAATTCATTATTTTTTTTGAAAAATTGATTTGATCCAAATTCTAAATATGTGAATTATTTAAGCCGCCCTTAACACTATTTAATTTATCTTTATTTAAATTATTAAATATTTATCTTTTAAGTTGAAATGAACATTTATCTTTTTTAGTTGAAATAAATTAGTCAATTAAATTATAATTATTATGTTCCCACTATGACTTATGGCTTTCTATTCTACCAAAAATTTATTTTTGTTTGCTATAGAACCTATAATATTTCTCACTTTGTAAGTCAAGAGTTATTATTCTATTTAAGCAAGCAAAATAACTTCTAATTGGATTTATCTTCTTGTACCTAGATAATCCATCAAAAAACTAACAATTCATGTTTTCAATAGAATTAGTTAGACCAAAATTCAATACTTGTTCCACTAAAACCAAATCCTAACAACACTTTAATCCTCATTTAAACTTGATAAAATTTACATAAAAATAAGTCAACAAAGATACATGTAAATCAATGCAAGAAGCAAGAAGCAAGAAGCAGTGTTTAAGATATAGTAAGTCTAGTATAGACCACCTCACATGAAGCATGTTTTTTACATAGTATTTAGCATAAAATGATTTAGAAATAGTAATAGTTGCTGCAATCACTAACCGGGAATTCAGAGGATGGAATCATTGGCATGTTATCGTTAATTCAGACCTTGTACCAAGTAACCAACATCCTTAAGAATCATCTCGGTACAAGCAAGACACCTTATCACTAGCAACTACAGAAAACACACATAAGTTTATAGTAGAAATTTTATAAATATTTCTATGAATATGCAATTTAAACTTAAAAGTGAATATCCAATTACATAATTGCTTAACTAGAAACTTGATTTCTATGAATCATTTCAGTTGATCATTTTATCATTGTTTACCCTCGGTTATTGTTAGTTTAACTTGCTG
Source organism: Apium graveolens (assembly GCF_009905375.1). Classification (NCBI taxonomy): domain Eukaryota; kingdom Viridiplantae; phylum Streptophyta; class Magnoliopsida; order Apiales; family Apiaceae; genus Apium; species Apium graveolens. The sequence goes on from NW_027417139.1 coordinate 23,858, forward strand.
AGCTAGTTAGCTCACCCTTGCGAATCTGTTTATGTCATTCTACAGGTAAAAAGGAAATTGTTGGTAACGAGGATCCCCGGTCCAGTATGCGAGCTAAGATTCTAGGTTGAGGTGGATCGAGCTAGCATGAGCTTTAAGTTGTAGTTTGAGTTATGCAAGTTTGAAAGCATGATTTCATTTTTAGTTGTAAGTTAAACTAGTTGGGATTTGGTACAACGTAATAAAAGTTAAGGTTTTGGCTTGTTTTCATATTTAACCTGTTGCGATCCGTGGTTGTGTAAATAAGGGTTATGGCATATAATTTTTCATATACAGATTTATATATTGTGTGTATTGTGAAACCCAAACTTCTGACCCGGGTTGAGAGGGTGTCCCAACCACCATTTCCGAAACTAAATCAACTACTAATATTACCTAATATATACCCAATGCTACCACTAAAGCTACTAACATTGCTACCACAATTGCCGCTACTAAGACTAACCAATATTTCAGCAATGATACCACTATGCCAACTAACCATTTTACCACTAATACCACCACTAAAGATGCAAGCTATGCTACCACCAATACCACTACTAAGATTAACCAATATAACATCAATGCTACCACCTGTAATACCATAATTAAAGTGGCCATAAATGGAATTTCTTAAGCTAGAAAAAACTTCATCACCAATACATATAATATCACTACCAATTATCTAACAAAGATTACCGCTTCCAATGTCACCAGTTACACTAATAAGAGCACCAGGAGCAATGTAACCATCAATGCCACCAAATCCACTACTAATATTATCGTTTGAGGTACCACTAATGTAACCACTAAAGGTGCTAGTCATCCTACTACCAATGCAACTATAGCACCAATGATACTACTACTGATGCCATTATTAAAGTTACCACCAATGATACCCCATAAGGTAGCATAAACTTTACCACCAACAATCCCACCATGAATTCCACTCCTAAGGTTACGACTTCTAGTACCACCAATTGGACTAGTAAAATTACCACCACCAATGACACCGCCTACAATATTACTACTGGATTTGAGAAAAACTTATAACTCTATACTTTTCGAATTGTTACCGAACTATAGTAGTTACATGAGGAATGGGTTCTAGTGAGGCTGAAAATGGCGACCCTACCTATTCATGTATTGAAAATATAAGTTCTTACACTACTAAAAAATTTCCACAAAAAACCCCACATCTGTATCAAGTAGAAATCTCATTTTCAATCATGTGTCTTGTGAAATTAAGTTAAAAAGTGACCGGGCTTAGTGAGATGGGAAACGCCATATATAAGTAAATTTTGTGTGTTATTAGGTAACATAAAGTAATTTCGAGTGGTTTGTCATATATACATTAGAAAAATAAAAAACATACACCACATAGATCCACTTGTACTATGTGCATTTATATTTATGATATATATTGGCATGGTAAAAGTTAAAAAATAACAAAGAAACCTTACATGGTAGATTGATGAAGAGGAGAAAAGGAAGGGACTTTTAGCATTTTCTTCATTATTTTTGGAACTTGTTGCAAGTAGTAAGAAAAATATAATTCTTGTGCAAATTCTCTAAAGTAAGGTCACACACAAACATAAAATAAATTGAATAGTACAATTCAACAAATATGAACATAAAATATAAATAATGTGTGGGCTTCTTTTCTTTAAATTTTCATTTTTTAATATATCATGTATTTGATTATTTATGAGGAACAAAAATATTAATACAAATGTAAGTGAATTTTTTTCTAACTTTGACATATAATATTGAACGGATAACTCTTGACATCATGGTCAGTAAATTTACTTACATATATAAAAGGAAAATGGGATATTATTATAGTATTTGATATTTACCAAAAGTTTTTGCAAAAAACACATATGAAAGGAAAATGAAGAAACCGGGAAATATAAATTATTACTTTAATTTAAACAACATCAATTGATGATAACCTCTAAACCTTATTGGCTTAGTCCCCCACCAGTTCATTTGATTAGTCCTCCATCAATTCATTTAAAGATGTGTTTAACCTTACACACCAAAACACTTTTTCATAGAGAATACAAATAACTCCAAAACACTATTTCATGGCCCCCTTGTACCTATATTAGGGTTTTACCTACCTTTTCATATCCTTTATTTTACAGGCAAAATTGTATATAATTGTTTCAATTGGCCAAATATAGTTTAAATTATTTTTTTTATCTTAGTATTAATTTCTTATTACAAATTTCAATTTTTTCAATTTTATAAAAATATAATTTAACAAAGTATGCTCCATGTATTATATAAACTAATTGGGTATTGATTTACAAGCATAGGTAAACAAGCATTACTATAATTTATTTTATATTGTAAATAAAATGAGTTTCTATAAATTAAGTGGTAAGCATTGTATAAAAATCTTAACTTGAAAATGACATTTTCTAGAGAGTTTTAAATTTTTTTTAGTGAAATTATATATAAATTGCCTACTCACCTCAACTAACAATAATATATGTACTACTACAACCCTAACTAACAATAATAGAAGTACTACTATAATAGATTCAACTCTAAAAAACTCTCACAATAATTAGAAAATTAATTGTCATGTACAAATTAATATTACCATAACAACATTTAATCAAATTAAATTTTTAGAGGTATAAGATAGCATAGTATTTAGCATAAAATGATTTAGAAATAGTTGGTGCAATCACTAATGGGTAATTCAGAGGATGGAATCATCGGCAAGTTGTTCTCGGAGTATGCAGAAGCTGCAGCAACCCCACTTCCAAGTTGTACCAAGTAACTAATATCCTTAAGAATCATCTCCATACGAGTAAGACAGCCTCTAAGTTTATAGTAGAATATTTATAAATATTTCATTATTTTTCGAAATGGTTAGTAAGAGGTAAATAGAGAAAATATTTATAACTTACCTGGTTTATGAGTGATTGTGTGGTCTTACAAAAGGAAGTAGGATACAAGGTTATGGCTCATATTATGAATTTGATCAGATGTGGAGGCCATAACAAGGAATATCAGATATGCATGTCCCATAATTATAATATACCTGTTGTCCTGGTTTCGGTATTTTTGTTTATAACTATGAGCCAAAGCCAAAACGACCAAATCGAGATGTTCCTCCAGACTCTGATATTTTACCTTGAGCAGAAGATGCTTTTTTGATGAGTCGATTTGATCCAAGTTTGTGGAGGAACCACCTTGCAAAAAGAAAGTCAGGTACCCGGATTTGTAAATAACAATCTGAGAATCTCATATTGTAATTTAATTTAATTCCTTATCAACATATGATAAGGAGTTGTCAAAAAAAGAGCACAAAATGTTTTACCAATCCAAGGGAATCCATGTTATAAAAGATTGCAACCTTTCCACTTTTCCTAACTTGATACATTTCCGTGTAGTAGGTAGCAAGGTCATAGTTGCAGAGCAATGTCCTCCACCAATACTATAGATGTCATTTTCTTCGTTATTTGTATTAATAACATATCACCTCTCCGTCCTTGAACTATTCTTGTTATCAACACTTGTGGTATCTCTTCTTTCAACACATTTGTTCTCAATTCCCGTAGCTCGGGTCATCTTCTCACAATTTTCTTTTATCTTTTTCTAAAATGAAACCAGTAAAAAAAATATAAGATGTGAATTATAATAACACTTGCTTAATTGATTATTAATAAACAAGTATACAAACACCTTTATATGACCTAGGCGATTGGACACAAGTTTTTTATTAAACGAGTCAATATATAATAAAATATCTGAAAGTATAGAATTTCTTCTTTGTAGTACTTCATTCTATAAAGATTAACAAACTATCAGTTTACGGAGCAAACAAAAAGTCCAAAATAAAAATTCTACTTTTACAACTACAAGTGATTCCTCACAATTTCATACCACTGTCATTCCAAATATATCCCAATACAACTCAGAACTGATAATAAGACACGATTGACAAATAAACATGATTTAATAAATAAACCCTAATTAACACATAGTGTAACATTGATAAAAGATCCCAAACACAAATTAACATAGAAACAAAAAAGCAAGGAGGCAAATTAAACAATAATTACCAATAATCGACCAAATTTAATCTTCTCCTAAATTAAATTTAGTGAATTGAATGAACTTTAGGACAGATGATTTGGGGAAAAAATACATTTGGTTCAAGGTTTAATCTTTTCCGAGATTTAATCTTCTTGGAGCTTGAGTCTTTACAAAGATTTAGTATTCAGTGTTTGAGAGAAGTATTTCAGCAAAGATTTAATCTTTCACCGCAGTGGAGATTGTTTGACAGTCTGTGTTTTTTTTGTTTATTTAATAGACAACCGAGAAAACAATTTTAACAAGCCCGCTCACAAGTTTTGAACAAGACCGCCTAGCTTTTGGGCCAAAATCTCTGATCTACTGTAACAATTATATAATGTATTGCAATAACATATATTTGTAACGACGTCGAAATTTTGTTGATTCAGTTGGAATGTTTTTAAATTCCCTTGCGATAGACATGAAATCACCTTTCAACAGCAACATTTTTTAGATAGTTATTAGAAATCTGGTTGCAAAAGCAATTATATGGTATAGTGAACTAAACCTTGTATAACCATTATTCATCTAATACCTGATTCTCCTTCACGCTGGAAGCAATTCCTCATACATACCCTGATATACTCTGGTGATATTTATGAATTGCTTTATGCTCTGAAATAAATGTTTTATCATTGAATTATAATATTTATCATGTTGAATTGTTATAGAATTGAATAGATTTCTAAATATGGAACAGATTTGTGGTCAGACCAGATTGGTGGTCATATTAGGCCAATATGTTTCTTGGATCCTGTATAGAGAGCAAAGCTGTGTGCCTTGATCGGGGTTTGTGTGTCACTGATCAGCAGCCTAACCTTGATTTTAAACTTAAAAATAAATATCCAATTCTAATAATTGCTTAACAAGGAACTTGATTCCTATGAATCATTTCAATTGATCATTGTTTACACCCAGTTATTGTTATTATAACTTGTTGAGCTAGTTAGCTCACCCGTGTGAATATATTTAGGTCATTCTACAGTTAAAATGGAAATTGTTGGTAACGAAGATCCCCAGTCCAGTATGCGATCTAGGATTCCCGGTTGAGTTGGATCGAGCTAGTTTGAGTTATGCAAGTTTGTAAGAATGATTTCATTTTCAGTTGTAAGTTTAACTAGTTGGGATTTGATATGACGTAATAAAAGTCAAGGTTGTGGTTGGTTTTCATACTTCACCAGTTGGGATCCATGGTTGCGTAAATAAGGATAATTGCATATAATATTTCATATACAGGTTTATATAATATGTGGGTTGTGAACCCCAAACTTCTGACCCGGGTTTGGAGGGCGTCACAACCATCATCTCTGAAGCTAAATTAACTACTAATATAACCTAATATACAACCAGTGCTACCATTAAAGCTACTAGCAATGCTACCATCAATTGCCACTACTAAGACTAACCAATATAACATCAATGCTACCACCGGTAATACCATAATTAAACTGGCCATGAATGGAACTGCTTAAGCTAGCACGAACTTCAACACCAACACCAATAATATCATCACCAATTCTCCTGCAAAGATTACCGCTTTGAAAGCCACCAATTACACTAATAAGAGCTCCAAGACCAATGGCACCATCAATTCCAGCAAATCCACTACTAATATTATCATTTCTGGTACCACCAATGTAACCACTAAAGATGCTAGTCATGCTGCCACTAATCCCGCTATTAAAACTACCCAATATATCACCAATACTACTACCACTTATGCCATTATTAAATTTACCACCAATGATACACCTTAAGTTAGCACGAACTTCACCACAAACAATCCCACCACAAACTCCACTCCTAAGATTACGACTACTAGTGCCTCCAATTCGACTAGTAAAATTACCACCACTAGTGACACCGCCAACAATATTACTACTTGATTAAAGAAAAACCATAACTCTATACTTTTCAAATAGATATGGATCTATAGAAGTTATTAAGCAATGGGTTCTAGTGAGGCTGAAAATGGTGACCCTACGTATTCATGTATTGAAAATATAAGTTCTTCAAACACTAAAAAATTTCCCAAACAAAGCCTACATCTCTATCAAGTAAGAAATCTCATTTTTAACCATTTGTGTTGTGAAATGAAGTTAAAAAGTGATGGGGCTTCGTGAGATGGGAAACTCAGAATATACGTAAACTTAGTGTGGTATAAGGTCAACAAAGAGTAATTTAGAGTTGTTTGTCATATATACATTAAAAAAATAAAAAATACACCGCAAATAGATCCACTTGTACTATGTGCATTTATATTTATAATATATATTGGCATGGTAAAAGTTAAAAAATAACAAAGAAATCTTATACGGTACATTGATGAACACGAGAAAGGGAAGGCACTTGCAGCATTTTCTTCATTGTTTTTGGAACTTGTTGCAAGTAGCAAGAAAAAAATAATTCCTCTGAAAATGTCTCCAAAGTAAGGTGGTACATAAACATTAAACAAATTTAATAGTATAATTCACCAAATATGAACATTAAATATAAATAATAAGTGGGCTTCTTTTTTATAAATTTTCATTTTTTTCATATATCTTGTATTCGATTATTTATGAGGAACAAAAAAAATTAATACAAATGTAACCGATTTTTTTTCTAACATTGACATATAATCTTGAAAGGATAATTCTTGACATAGAGGTCATGTAAAAATAAATACAAGTGACATTCCATGTAAATCTACATACATATATACCAGGAAAATGGGTTACTTTTTTTAGTGTTTATGCAAATAACACATATGAAAAGAAAATGAAGAAACAGGGAAATAGAAAATTATTACCTTACTTTGTTAAACAACATCAATTCATGATAACCTGTAAACCTTATCCACTTAGTCCTCCACCAATTCATTTGATTAGTCGTCCACCAATTCATTTGGAGATGTGTTTAACCAAAACACTCTTTCATAGAAAAAATAAATAACTCCAAAACACTATTTCATGGCCTATTTCATGGTCATGTACAAATTCATTTTGTTTGTAAGGCGGCGGGCTTATGCTGATATTAGGGTTTTACCTACCTTTTTATTATCCTATATTTTGCAGGCCCAATTGTATATCATTGGGTTTTAATGGGCCCAATTTAGTTTAGATTGTTTTATATCTTAGTATCAATTTCTTATTACAAATTCAATTTTTTTCTTTTTGTAAAAATATAATTTAACAAAGTCTGATCCATGTATTATACAAACTAATTGGGTGTTGATTTACAACCATAAGTAAACAAGCATTACTCTAATTTATTTTGTATTGTAAATAAAATGAGATTCTATAAATTAAGTGGTAACTATTGTATAAAAAACTTAACTAAAAATGATATTTTCTCAAAAATTTTAAATTTTATTTAGTGTAATTATATATAAATTCCCAACTGACCTCAAATAACAATAATATATGTACTACTACAACCCTAACTAAGAATAATAAAGTACTACTATCATACATTCAAGTCTTAAAAACCTCTCACAATAATTCATATACTATTGGTCATGTAAACATTAATATTACCATGACAACATTTAATCAAATTAAATTTCTAGAGGTATAAGATAGCATACCAAATTTTTGACAAACAAGTTATAGGTATGGGAAAAATGATACAATTTTTAAAAATATTTACAAATTTCTATGTTTATTTAAACATAGGAATTAAAATGAATGATAACATGATTGTTGATTTTTATTTTATTCTTAGTCAATTGGATTTGAATATGTAAAATGAAAATATATTGTGGGTAACACTACATATACCATATTCATTCACTATTTATTGGGAAAAATCTAAATTGGGAAGAAATTGAATGAGAAATAGTGTCTAAGTATATAAGTTGTTTGACTTGACCATATGTACTTTAACATAATTATAATTAATATTTTTAATATATTCAATTTTAATGAAAATTTATTATTTAAAACAATGCTTATATTTATAAACTTGTTTTGTAACTCAAAATTTTCAATAGAAAAGTTTTCCAACAAAATTTGGCTCTTTTCACAAGGTGGGTAAGAAATGCAAACAGAACATTATTTTGTCAAATAGGTACCAAAATATAATTCCATTATTTTTTAAGATGAATAAAGAGGATAGGTACAAAAATTACATCTAGAATTTCCTTCTTTGAATAAAATTATTAATATTAAACTTTAATTCAAAAAAATAATTATTTTAAAAAGATATGTAAAATTATTAATTTTACATGAACAAAGTTCAAAAACCAAGTATTATGGGATGAAGTATATATTACTAAGTTTGGCCTAAGATTTTTTGTAATTCATCATTTATATTGACTTTGGTATGAAATGACTATTATGGCCCAATAAGCATTTTTTTTCTATATAACAAATAGTAGAAAATGACTAGTTAAATTTCATACCAACTTTGTAATTTTTTAGTTATGATTTGAATCTACCGTTATATTAGTGTTAGAAAATATATTTGTTTTAAAAAAAATATTTTAATAATCATGCAAAGCAATCATTTAAGCAGAAAATTATAAGTTTCTAACTTCAGTTGAGAAAAATTTATAAAGAGAATATGTTTTCCACAAATAATTAATGCTTACAAAAATATATTAATATTATTTAAATATCATTCACATTACTTATATTTTGAACTCCCCATTTTTTATAGTTCTTTGAGTAATTTTAATTCAAATTAGTTATTTGAATAAACATTTCTTTTCTTGCAAATATTTTAAGAAAATATAAAAAAATAATAAGATCACCAAATTCGGAGAAAAACTATTTAAAAAGGAGATCAAAATTTAAATTCAAAGTTTGTCAAATCCCACAACATACCTCAATTTTTGTCCAAAGGGGGAACCTACAGGTGGGAATTGAGTTCTGATTTCCTGAAAATTAAAAAATGTCTTATAAACCTTCAAAAAAATTGGTATCAAAAGTTGATGATATTAGTATATAACTATCACATTTGTTCCATTAGTATTTCATGTGAGAGTTTAACAAAAATGACCTCATCAGTATTTGTTGATGAATACTTCTCATCAACATTGTTCATATTAGTATTTTGTATATTATAGCATATGTGTTAGGATTCCTTATTGATTTTATCTTTATATTGATTGTGTAAGTGTGCAATATATATGCAGAAATTAGGTTAACAATAGTAGGTTAACACTGTTGCATTTATTTTATCATACACATAACCTAAAAGCTCTCAAGATATTTGCTCATGTTGAGCTAGAGAATTTTGTAATAGGTTTTTATTCAATAATATAAAAATTATTCTTCATTATTGAGTACATAATTGGATTTGATTTCTATAATTATATTGACCCCCTCTATAGGTAATTAAAGGCCTAAAAATGGATATCAAAACTCGGTGTTTATATAAAATCACTTTAAGATCCAGAAAATAATCATTAATGGCAGATAATGAAACTCAACAAAATGTGATGTCACCATTTTCCATAAACCAAATCAACAACAATATGAGCACATATCAAACCTTCAAATTTCCAATCTTGAAAATTAATGAATATCATTTCTGTAAAGTCTAGATGACTATTTGTCTGCAGGTTACTGGAAGGGATTTATGATGGACCTCATTAGCCCAAAATGAAAGGCCATGATTGTATAGTCTGACACTGAGTTTCAAATACTTTTGATGACTTACAAAATTATTCAGGAACTGAAATTGATCACCCTTGCGAATCTGTTTATGTCATTCTACAGTTAAAAAAGAAATTGTTGGTAACGAGGATCCCCGGTCCAGTATGCGAGCTAAGATTCCAGGTTGAGTTGGATCGAGCTAGCAGGAGCTTTATGTTGTAGTTTGAGTTATGCAAGTTTGTAAGCATGATTTCATTTTTAGTTGTAAGTTAAACTAGTTGGGATTTGGTACGACGTAATAAAAGTTAATGTCTTGGCTTATTTTCATATTTAACCTGTTGCGATCCGTGGTTGCGTAAATAAGGGTTATTGCATATAATATTTCATATACAGATTTATATATTGTGTGTGTTGTGAACCCCAATTGGTTGATGGCAACTTCGATTCTTTTAGAAAACTCCGGACCATCGCCGCCACGGTTCTATTTCTTCTCTCGACTACCCCGTTCTGTTGCGGGGTATACGGGGCTGTATATGGACGTTCAATCCCCATTTCTTCACAAAATAATTTAAATTCATTCGAGAAAAATTCACCACCTCCATTTGTCCATAACATTTTTATACTTCTCTCCATTCTCTTCTCTACCACAGCCTTATAATTTTTGAACATTGCAAAAGCATCTCTTTTTTCTTTTAACAAATATACCCACATTTTCCTACTATAATCATCGACCAATAAGAGAAAGTATCGATTACCTCCAGAAGTCTCACGCGTGATCGGGCCACAAATGTCTGCATACACTAGTTCAAGGGGCTTCTTTGTTTTAAAGCTCGTATTTTCTGGGAACGGACTTCTTACCAACTTTGTCATCAAGCATCCTTCGCATTTATTCCTTGGTTGAATCAACTTCGGAACTCCATATGCTAATTTCTCCTTTGACATGAGTTCTAAGGCCTGAAAATTGACATGGCCGAGCCTTGTGTGCCATAGCCATGTATCTTCCTCGGTTTTTGTGAGTAAATACATAGGGCTACTATCCTCAAGGCTTATTTTGTAGAAACGATTTTCACTCCTCTTCACTTTCATCAACAGTCGACCTCGTTCATCATACACCCATTAATATTCTCCCTCCAATACAACCTTGTTACCAGCCTCCGAAAGTGGACCCCTTACTAAGGTATCATAGAGTGTGAGCTCCCGAAGGCATCATAAGTAGCACTCCCATCGAAGCCTAGTTCCGCAACTATACACAATTTCTAACTGGTTCATAAGTCAGAGCTCACTGGGAATTCTTATTTGTAAAACAGGGTACTTCATCCATAAATTTTAAAACAAAAGCAGTGTAAAAATATTCAAAACATTTTAAAATTAATAAAGTGTGAAGAGTTAACTTAAAGAAATATCTCCTAAAATTATGTTGCCAAAATGAACGTAGATATAGACACATACACTTAATATAATAATCAGAATGTTAACATGTACATACGACTAAGCTAACCACACTTTAACTTTATAAAGCTTAACCCATAATAACAATTAAATGTCACTACAAGTAACAAAATAAATTCATATTGACATATAAATACGACCATTCTCATATAATAGTTCAAAATAGTGTACCGACAAATAAAAAAAACTCAACACTTAAATACATTATATATAATAATAATAAATCAAGTATATGTAAACTATTTAAATGCAGAATAAAATAGATGTAAATATTGGTGTATAAAATTTTCATAACCTTACGTGTGAAAATATCATTATACAAAATAAGGATAATCAATTTAATAGATGAGCATATATTTAATTGGTGCACTAATCTAAATGCATATCTAAATCAAACATATATTTAACATATAACATATGAATTATTATGCATGCACAAAACACGTAATTATAAACATAAATTCATGTATTAAATATTTACAAAAAATATGGTGATTATTAACTAAAACATTTAATAATCAACATCAAACTAAATGATTAAATTAAGTAAACTATAGTGTTACACACATAACGATGGAACTAAATAATAAAATAAACTAATAACAAGTGAACTAGAATAGTCATACATAAGTTCACAAAAATGTAATTTAATTATATATATATATAGAAGTATACAATAAACATGTAAAATACATAAGTAAAAATATAGAAATAGAATGTACCTGAAAAGAGAATATATTATAAAGAGATAAAATGATATGCTAATAGCCTATTTATACACAAGTTGGTTCAACTAATACTCCCATTCAATGGGTTAGTGGGTACGTGATCACAAATTTAAACAAACATTATCTCTTTCTTAACATGTAGTGTTTGACTGAGTTTTTCAAATATACATAACACGTACTAATAAATATACACAACATAACTACACCTATTATTAAATTTTATTGATAAAATAAATATATATTAAATTAAAATTATGCACATAAAAATTAAAACAATTTTTTAACCTTACTTAAATATTTTAGATAACTAGAAATATTTATTTTTAATATAAAAATACGCGTCTTTAGATTTATTAACAAATCTATATAATAAAATATTATTTTTCTTATATAACCAAATAATTAAAAATGCGAAAAATGTATATATATATAATTACAAAAATCATGGTTATTACAAAATTGATCATGGTAATGATGAAGATATCCTACAAATTGATGCTCTTTTAGTTAAAAAGTTTAGAAATATGGCCTATATAGACTTCAAAAAAAATGTTTTTGAAAAAAAGGCTCTACTTTCTCCAACTTTACCTTGATAAGAGGAATTAAAGAAAGAATGGTCGCAAGGAGTCAAGGTATGGGAAAATTACAAGTCAAAGATCAAGTGATATAATTGTGATGAAGAAACAAGCCTTGATCAACAAGAAGAAGAATTGAAGCAAGTTTGGACCACAAGAACAATTGGGATGATACATTACAAGAGTACAAACTATGCTCACAAAAAATTGGATAATGTTCTATTATCAAGGGCTTTTCTTAATTTTAGGTAAAAGTTATAAAATAAACTAATGGAGATTAAATAATTTAAACATGTATATTTTATTTTATCGAATGATATTATCTTGTTAAATTAACAATGTTGAACAATCAACTTTTGGAAATTTATATGAATTATTCATAGTAAAGTCAATATTTATTTAAATTGAAATGATATCAATAGTTTAAATTTGTTTTTATGATTTTCTTGATACTAAAGTATGTTAAACACATTATTGAGACGTCATTTTAAGGATAAAGTAAAGAACATGAACTCACAAATTGTTATGATAAAAACAAACACATTATTCTCAAATCTACTTACTCAAATTTACAAGGAAAATACAATATTGTAAAAATTAAAACTTAAATAATCATCATAAACATATTTATGTTTGCAAATTAAATTGAACAAATTAAATATTTAATCTTGAATTATGAAGTAACTTATATAAAATATGTAAATGTGAAGATTAATGAATACTGATATGTCTTTTCTAAAAAAATACACAACATTAATAAATGAATAAGAAAATATTTTATATACTGAATATGAAAAAAAAAATATTTTATCTTTATCGCCTCCCAACAACACCTAGTATTTTATAAAAAATATAAATTTAAACAATTCGATAAAAATAATGAACAATTATCCAGTATCCAATTTAAAGTCCAATTATATAACAACTAAATCGACTAATTATTATTGAATCAATATAGGTAAATAAGGTACTTAATATTGATAAATGATATATAAAAATACATTATATTTAGTGTTAAATATAAACCATAAAAAATTTGAAAAACTCGTTTGATTCGATCTTAAGAAAGTCATATTTAAAAAGGCCGAAGCAGCGTGAACATCTATTTTATTATAAAACTTTGCTTCTCTCCTAAAGAGAAAAAACTTGGATTTACACAAATTTGGAATTTTAAAAATATCGAAATAATTTTTTTGATAGTTTTATTTTTCATTCAATTTTTTACACTAAAATATTTTGGGATAAAATTCTAAATGGGAAAAAATTCTCCACATCTTTAATATATTTTAAGAAAATTTAACAAATGTACATTATTTTTTGAAGAAATGAAACGTAATAAAATTAAGTTTTTTACATATATCTAATTCGGACGTGCTTTAATTTGCGCCATTCTTGGCCCTCAAAATTTTGTATAAAATCCAAATTCAATAGTTTTTTAGAAAAATTGATTCGATCCAAATTCTAAATATGTAAATTAATAAAGCCACCCTTAACACTATTTAATTTATCTTTATTTAAATTATTTAATATTTATCTTTTAAGTTTAAATGAACATTTATCTTTTTTAGTTGAAATAAAGTAGTCAATTAAATTATAATTATTATGTTCCCACTATGGCTTATTGGCTTTCTATTCTACCAAAAATTTATTTTTGTTTGCTAATAGAACCTATAATAGTTCTCACTTTGTAAGTCAAGAGTTATTATTGCTATTTAAGCAAGCACAATAACTTCTAATTGGATTTATCTTCTTGTACCTATATAATCCATCAAGAAACTAACAATTCATGTTTTCAATAGAATTGGTCAGACCAAAATTCAAGACTTGTTCCACTAAAACCAAGTCCTAACAACACTTTAAATACTCATTTAAATTTGATAAAATTTACATAAAAATAAGTCAACAAAGAAACATTCAAATCAATACAAAAAGCAGTGTTAAAGATATAGTAAGTCTACTATAGACCACCCCACATGAAGCATATTTTTTACATAGTATTTAGCATAAAATGATTTAGAAATAGTAATAGTTGCTGCAATCACTAATGGGAAATTCAGAGGATGGAATCAATGGCATGTTGTTCTCCAAGTATGCAAGAGCAGCAGCAACCCCACTTCCAAGTTGTACCAAGGAACCAACATCCTTAAGAATCATCTCCATACCAGTAAGACATCATATCACTTGCAACTACAAAAAATACCCGTAAGTTTATAGTAGAATATTTATAAATATTTCATTGTTTACACAATTCTTAAAATTCGGTAAGCAATTAGATGATGAAATAAAAATAGACTACAATTAAAATCATTGCACTTGTAATTCTTAAATCATCTATAAACTGAACTGGTTTGTAATATTTACATTGTATCTACAAATAATGGTTTCAACATGTTTCTACTTTCTATGCATCTCACAAAGAATACATAATCAAACAAAAAATATTTTCAGTGTTTTGCTTAAGTTGCATATAAGAATAAAGCATTTAACTTGTTGTTGTTGCAAGGGGAGTGTGCCTTGCTATTATGTTATCAAGTCTTTCCTCGAATATTAGTTCAAGTGATGTGAGACCAGATAAAAGTTGAATGGAGCGAGTAAAAAATCTAGTGTTCAATTTGTTTCACCTATTTGGCTCTCATTACATAAGCAACTCATGACTTCTTGTTTATATATAAAAATAATATATAAGACTCTGTGTTAGGAGGGTTAGGACGGTCAAATATATTTCAACATATAAAGTGAATTCAATAATTATTGTAGTTTGCTAGAATCAAGAATATATGGTCACATTTTGTGTAATACAACTTATGTATTATAGCCACTATCAGATATTGTCGCTTATGAATTTTTGCACATAAAATTATATAATAACGCTATGTTAAATCGTAGAAATATATAAAAATACTTTCCAAGATAATAAAAAATTAATAACTTTCCGTTCTTTGAGAACAACTTTGTCATCAATATCACCAACACCAAGAAAATGCTTGATGTACCAATGGATCATCATTCTTTTGAGCAGACCTTGACGCTTAATGATATATAATGATATCGCTACATGGTAAGGTTTTCTCCAAAAACTTTATCAAAATATCCACAATTTATTTAAGTTCCTGTTTAAGAGAATGGTAATGTGTGATATGATAGCTGAGTACTGGTATTTGATTTCTTAAACCTTAAATCTAATAAACATGGTTAACAATATGGAAATTAAAATTAATTTAAAGTTAAAATAAATAAGAAAATAGTAGAGATGATAGAAACATTACAATTTTCCTGGATTATAGAGTGTTATATACATGTATGTCTCAATACATGGAGGCTCTAATTTTTTATAATGTAGTACTTTGCAATGGAGAAATTTGATCAAAATTAAAGAGTGGTTATTAACTAGAGAGACACATTGTGTTCAATTTAGTTTTACTTACACATATTTCTCAACAAATCAATTCTATGTTAAAATCCTTTTTATCCATATAATTAATAAATTGTGCTCTAGTGGCGGATTATTGAATCTCGTACATGGTAAAAAGGAGAAAATAAAGTGTACCAAAGTTTTTTAAGTTGTAAAAGAGAACTTTAATCGTTATATCAATAAATATCCTTTCCAACCTATCTTATGCCTTAAAATATCAATTTTTAACCGAGCCACACCCTTTTTTCCCTTGTGACTTCAAAGCAATAATTGTATTATGAGCATATAGCCTCCCTTCATTAAAAGCGCTCTATTTGTTAGACACTGTCTAGATTAAACATAGTTTGAACTTATTCACCACCACCTTCGACACTATGCGCATCACAACATTATAAAAATAGATAGGTCGGAGATCTTCCATATGTTTCAGTTGTTTAACCTTAGGAATAAGACATACAAGCCTACGATTTAGTTCCCTAGGCCCATGTCGTGTATCAAACAAAATTTGACAAAATAGAACAACATATCTTTTAAAAATATTTCAATACATTTGAAAAATGCCGGGTTCGACCCATGTGGATCTAGTGAGTTGTATTGATGCATGAACAAGACTACATTCTTAACTTCCTCCTCCCTAATACCTCCCTAATAGGTACTATGACCTAGTGATTGTGAAATAATAATTAAAAAAAGTTTGCAAAAAGGGTAAAATTTTACACGACCTTAATCGAATAACCATATATAAAAACAAAACGGTAAAATTTGACAAAAATTTAAACAACTTACCCGAGCAGAAACAAAACCATGTAAAGCCATAGGAAAAAACATATGTGTGTGTACTATCCAACTAAATCATAGTGGAAGACATATAGATGTGGAAGCCATAACAAGGAATATCAGATATGCATGTCCCATAATTACAATATACCTGTTTGTCTTCTCGTGGTTTCGGTATTTTTGTTTATAACTATGAGCCAAAGCCAAAGGGACCAAATCGAGATGTTCCTCCAGACTCTAATATTTTACCATGAGCAGAAGATGCTTTTTTGATGAGTCGATTTGATCCATGTTTGTGGAGAAACGACCCTGCAAAGAGAAAGTCAGGTACCGGGATTTGTAAATAACAATCTGAGAATCTCAGATTGAAATTTAATTTAATTCCTTATCACCAAATGATAAGGAGTTGTCAAAAAAGAGCACAAAATGTTTTACCTATCCAAGGGAATCCATGTTATAAAAGATGGCAACCTTTCCACTTTTGCTAACTTGATACATTTCCCTATAGTAGGTAGCAAGGTCATAGTTGAAGATCAATGTCCTCCACCAATACTATAGATGTCATTTTCTTCGTTATTTGTATTAGTAACATATCGCCTCTCCGTCCTTGAACTATTCTTGTTATCGACACTTGTGGTATCTCTTCTTTCAAGACATTCGTTCTCACTTCCCGTAGCTCGGGTCATCTTCTCACAATTTTCTTTTATCTTTTTCTAAAATGAAACCAGTAAAAAAAATTATTAGATGTGAATTATAATAACAGTTGCTTAATTGATTCTTAATAAACAATTATACAAACACCTTTATATGACCTAGGCGATTGGACACAAGTTTTTTATTTAACGAGTCAATATATAATAAAACATCTGAAAGTATTGAATTTCTTCTTTGTAGTACTTCATTCTATAAAGATAAACAAACTATTAGAACATGGAGCAAACAAAAAGTCCAAAATACAAATTCTACTTTTACAACGACAAGTGATACCTTACAATTTCATACCACTTTCATTCCAAACAAATCCCAATACAAATCAGAACTGATAATAAGACACGATTGACACATAAACATGATTTATTAAATAAACCTTAATTAACACATAGTGTAACATCGATAAAAGATCCCAAATACAAAATAACATAGAAACATAAAAGAAAGGAGGTAAAATAAACAATAATTAACAATAATCGACCAAATTTAATCTTCTCCTAAATAAAATTTAGTGAATTGAAATAACTTTAGGAAAGATGATTTGGGGAAAAAAATACATTTCATTCAAGGTTTGATCTTTTCCGAGATTTAATCTTCTTGGAGCTTTAGTCTTTAAAAAGATTTAATATTCAGTGTTTGAGAGAAATATTTCAGCAAAGATTTAATCTTTCGCCGCAGCGGAGATTGTTTGACAGTCTGGGTTTATATGAATTTATATGAATTATTCATAGTAAAGTCAATATTTATTTAAATTGAAATGATATCAATAGTTTAAATTTGTTTTTATGATTTTCTTGCTAATAAAATATGTTAAACACATTATTAAGACGTCATTTTAAGGATAAAATAAAGAACATGAACTCACAAATTGTTATGATAAAAACAAACACATTATTCTCAAATCTACTTACTCAAATTTACAGGGAAAATACAATATTGTAAAAAATAAAACTTAAATAATCATCATAAACATATTTATGTTTGCAAAATAAATTGAACAAATTAAATATTTAATCTTGAATTATAAAGTAACTTATATAAAATATGTAAATGTCAAGATTAATGAATACTGATATGTCTTTTCTAAAAAAATACACAACATTAGTAAATGAATAAGAAAATATTTTATACACTGAATATGAAAAAAAAAATTA
This sequence comes from Apium graveolens, assembly GCF_009905375.1. Classification (NCBI taxonomy): domain Eukaryota; kingdom Viridiplantae; phylum Streptophyta; class Magnoliopsida; order Apiales; family Apiaceae; genus Apium; species Apium graveolens. The sequence continues at coordinate 42,362 of NW_027417139.1, forward strand.
TTTTATCTTTATCGCGTCCCAACAACACCTAGTATTTTACAAAAAATATAAATTTAAACAATTCGATAAAAATAATGAACAATTATCCAGTATCCAATTTAAAGTCTAATTATATAACAACTAAATCGACTAATTATTATTGAATCAATATATGTAAATAAGGTACTTAATATTGATAAATGATATATAAAAATACATTATATTTAGTGTTAAATATAAACCATAAAAAAATTGAAAAACTGGTTTGATTCGATCTTAAGAAAGTCATATTTAAAAAGGCCCCAAGCTGCCTGAACATCTATTTTATTATAAAACTTTGCTTCTGTCATAAAGAGAAAAAACTTGGATTTACACAAATTTGGAATTTTAAAAATATCGAAATAATTTTTTTGATAGTTTTATTTTTCATCCAATTTTTTACACTAAAATATTTTGGGATAAAATTCTAAATGGGAAAAAATTCTGCACATCTTTAATATATTTTAAGAAAATTTAACAAATGTACATTATTTTTTGAAGAAATGAAAAGTAATAAAATTAAGTTTTTTACATATATCTAATTCGGACGTGCTGTAATTTGCGCCATTCTTGGCCCTCAAAATTTTGTATAAAATCCAAATTCAATAGTTTTTTAGGAAAATTGATTCGATCCAAATTCTAAATATGTAAATTAATAAAGCCACCCTTAACACTATTTAATTTATCTTTATTTAAATTATTTAATATTTATCTTTTAAGTTTAAATGAACATTTATCTTTTTTAGTTGAAATAAATTAGTCAATTAAATTATAATTATTATGTTCCCACTATGGCTTATTGGCTTTCTATTCTACCAAAAATTTATTTTTGTTTGCTAATAGAACCTATAATATTTCTCACTTTGTAAGTCAAGAGTTATTATTGCTATTTAAGCAAGCAAAATAACTTCTAATTGGATTTATCTTCTTGTACCTAGATAATCCATCAAGAAACTAACAATTCATGTTTTTCAATAGAATTGGTCAGACCAAAATTCAAGACTTGTTCCACTAAAACCAAGTCCTAACAACAATTTAAATACTCATTTAAATTTGATAAAATTTACATAAAAATAAGTCAATAAAGAAACATGCAAATCAATACAAGAAGCAATGTTTAAGATATAGTAAGTCTACTATAGACCACCCCACATGAAGCATGTTTTTTACATAGTATTTAGCATAAAATGATTTAGAAATAGTAATAGTTGCTGGAATCACTAATGGGGAATTAAGAGGATGGAATCAATGGCATGTTGTTCTCCAAGTATGCAAGAGCAGCAGCAACCCCACTTCCAAGTTATACCAAGGAACCAACATCCTTAAGAATCATCTCCATACGAGTAAGACAGCCTATCACTTGCAACTACAAAAAACACCCGTAAGTTTATAGTAGAATATTTATAAATATTTCATTGTTTTTCAAAATGGTTAGTAAGAGGTAAATAGAGAGAAAATATTTATAACTTGTCTCGTTTATGAGTGATTGTGTGGTCTTAGTAAAAGGAAGTAGGATACAAGGTTATGGCTCATATTATGAATTTTGACATAGTTTTTTTTAAGCTTCACAAAGAGAATTGAGGAACTAACATATTTTACTATTAATCTTGTATGTGGTCAATATGTAGATGCAACAAAATCTATAACATTGAATATAAAAAATGACAATATACCTCATTTAGGTTTCTCACATGATCTATCCTCGAATCCTTTCATGCTACTTTATTAAGTCCAAGCCATAAGATCCAGTTGTATAATTCTATGCCCTTCTAATTACTTCTCAACTATCAATGTACGCAGGTACCATAACCGCAGTAACAATATGACTAGACCGTTCATCTTTCTCAGTGTAGTTTTTCAGCCCCGAGGCTTCCACAACAAACCTGTCATATGAACATATAGTCACACAATATCCAAAAATGTAAAACAGAGATGAGCACACAATAATCCGATTCTTAAAATTCTGTAAGCAATTAGATGATGAAATAAAAATCGACTACAATTAAAATCATTGCACTTGTAATTCTTAAATCATCTATAAACTGAACTGGTTTGTAATATTTACATTTTATCTACAAATAATGGTTTCAACATGCTTCTACTTTCTATGCATCTCACAAAGAATACATAATCAAATAAAAAATATTTTCAGTGATTTGCTTAAGCTGCATATAAGAATAAAGCATTTAACTTGTTGTTTTTGCAAGGGGAGTGTGCCTTGCTATTATGTTATTAAATCTTTCCTCGAATATTAGATCAAGTAATGCGTGAGACCAGATAAAAGTTGAATGAAGCGAGTACAAAATCTCGTGTTCAATTTGTTTCACCTATTTGGCTCTCATTACATAAGCAACTCATGACTTCTTGTTTATATATAAAAAAAATATATAAGACTCTGTGTTAGGAGGGTTAGGAGGGTCAGATATATTTCAACATATAAAGTGAATTCAATAATTATTGTAGTTTGCTAGAATCAAGAATATATGATCACATTTTGTGTAATACAACTTATGTATTATAGCCACTATCAGATATTGTCGCTTATGAATTTTTGCACATAAAATTATATAATAACGCTATGTTAAATCGTAGAAATATATAAAAACACTTTTCAAGATAATCAAAAATTAATAACTTTCCGTTCTTTGAGAATAACTTTGTCATCAATATCACCAACACCAAGAAAATGCTTGATGTACCAATGGATCATCATTCTTTGTGGCAGACCTTGACGCTTAATGATATATAATGATATCGGTACATGGTAAGGTTTTCTCCAAAAACTTTATCATAATATCCACAATTTATTTAAGTTCCTCTTTAAGAGAATGGTAATGTGTGATATGATAGCTGAGTAATGGTATTTGATTTCTTAAACCTTAAATCTAATAAACATGGTTAACAATATGGAAATTAAAATTAATTTAAATTCAAAATAAATAAGAAAATAGTAGAGATGATAGAAACATTACAATTTTCCTCGTATTCTAGTGGATTATAGAGTGTTGTATACATGTATGTCTCAATACATGGAGGCTCTAATTTTTTATAATGTAGTACTTTGCAATGGAGAAATTTGATCAAAATTAAAGAGTGGTTATTAATTAGAGAGACACATTGTGTTCAATTTAGTTTTACTTACACATATTTCTCAACAAATCAATTCTATGTTAAAATCCTTTTTATCCATATAATTAACAAATTGAGTTCTAGTGGCGGATACTTGAATCTCGTACATGGTAAAAAGGAGAAAATAAAGTGTACCAAAGTTTTTTAAGTTGTAAAAGAGAACTTTAATCGTTATATCAATAAATATCCATTTCAACCTATCTTATGCGTTAAAATATCAATTCTTAACCCAACCACACCATTTTTTCCCTTCTGACTTCAAAGCAATCATTGTATTATGAGCTAATAGCCTTCCTTCATTAAAAGCACTCTGTTTGTTAGACACTGTCTAGATTAAACATAGTTTGAACTTATTCACCACCACCTTCGACAATATACGCATCACAACATTATAAAAATAGATAGGTCGAAGATCTTCCATATGTTTCAGTTATTTAACCTTAGGAATAAGACATACAAGCCTACGATTTAGTTCCCTAGGCCCATGTCGTGTATCAAAGAAAATCTGACAAAATAGAACAACATATCTTTTAAAAATATTTCAATACATTTGAAAAATGCCGGGTTCGACCCATGTGGATCTAGTGAGTTGTATTGATGCATGAACAAGATTACATTCTTAACTTCCTCCTCCCTAATAGGTACTATGACCTAGTGATTGTGAAATAATAATTAAAAAAAGTTTACAAAAAGGGTAAAATTTGACACGACCTTAATCGAATAACCATATATCAAACAAAATGGTAAAATTTGACAAAAATTTAAACAACTTACCCGAGCAGAAATAAAACCATGTAAAGCCATAGGAAAAAACATATGTGTGTGTAAAGCCATAGGAATATCAGATATGCATGTCCCATAATTATGATATACCTGTTTGTCTTATCGTGGTTTCGGTATTTTTGTTTATAACTATGAGCCAAAGCCAAAGCGACCAAATCGAGATGTTCCTCCAGACTCTGATATTTTACCTTGAGCAGAAGATGCTTTTTTGATGAGTCGATTTGATCCATATTGTGGAGAAATGACCCTGCAAAGAGAAAGTCAGGTACCAGGATTTGTAAATAACAATTTGAGAATCTCAGATTGAAATTTAATTTAATTCCTTATCACCAAATGATAAGGAGTTGTCAAAAAAGAGCACAAAATATTTTACCTATCCAAGGGAATCCATGTTATAAAAGATGGCAACCTTTCCACTTTTGCTAACTTGATACATTTCCCTGTATTAGGTAGCAAGGTCATAGTTGCAGATCAATGTCCTCCACCAATACTATAGATGTCATTTTCTTCGTTATTTGTATTAGTAACATATCGCCTCTCCGTCCTTGAACTATTCTTGTTATCGACACTTATGGTATCTCTTCTTTCAATATATTTGTTCTCACTTCCCGTAGTCAATATATAATAAAACATCTGAAAGTATTGAATTTCTTCTTTGTAGTACTTCATTCTATACAGATTAACAAACTATTAGAACATGGAGCAAACAAAAAGTCCAATATACAAATTCTACTTTTACAACGACAAGTGATACCTTACAATTTCATACCACTGTCATTCCAAACATATCCCATTACAACTCAGAACTGATAATAAGACACGATTGACACATAAATATAACTTAATAAAATAAACCCTAATTAACACATAGTGTAACATCCATAAAAGATCCCAAACACAAAATAACATAGAAACACGAAAGCAAGGAGGTAAATTAAACAATAATTAACAATAATCGACCAAATTTAATCTTTTCCTAAATTAAATTTAGTGAATTAAAAGAACTTTAGGAAAGATGATTTGGGGAAAAAATACATTTCGTTCAAGGTTTAATCTTTTTCGAGATTTAATCTTCTTGGAGCTTTAGTCTTTACAAAGATTTAATATTCAGTGTTTGAGAGAAATATTTCAGCAAAGATTTAATCTTTCGTCGCCGTGGAGATTGTTTGACAGTCTGTGTTTTTTTTGTTTATTTAATAGACAGCCGGGAAAACAATTTCAGCCAGCCCGCTCACAAGTTTTGAACAAGACCGCCTAACTTTTGGGCCCAAATCTCTGATCTACTGTAACGATTATATAATCTATTGCAATAATATGTATTTGTAAAGACCTCGAAATTTTGTTGATTCAATTGCAATGTTTTTAAAATCCCTTACAATAGACATGAAATCACCTTTAACCAGCAACGTTTTTTGGATGGTTTTAGAAAATCTGGTTGTGAAAGCAAATCTATGGTATAGTAAACTAAACCCTTTATAACCATTATTCATCTAATTCCTGATTCTCCTACAGGATGGAAGTTATTCCTCATACATACCCTGATATACTCTGGTAATATTAATGAATTACTTTATGCCCCGAAATAAATGTTTTATCAATGTTAATTATGATTCTGTTTTATTGAATTACAATATTTATCATGTTCAATTGTAATAGAATTGGATAGGTTTCTAAATATGGAACAGATTCGAGGTCGAACCAGATTGGTGGTCATATTAGGTCAATGTGTGCCCTGAATCCAGTATAGAGAACAGAGCTGTGTGCCTTAATCGGGTTAGTGTGTCACTGATCAGCAGCCTAACCTTGGTTTTAAACTTAAAAATGAATATCCAATTCTAATAGTTGCTTAACAAGGAACTAGATTCCTATGAATCATTTCAATTGATCATTGTTAACACCCGGTTATTATTATTATAACTTGCTGAGCTAGTTAGCTAACCCTTGTGAATCTGTTTAAGTCATTCTACAGTTAAAATGGAAATTGTTGGTAACGAGGATCCCCGGTCCAGTATGCGGTCTAGGATTCCCGGTTGAGTTGGATCGAGCTAGTTTGAGTTATGCAAGTTTGTAAGAATGATTTCATTTTCAGTTGTAAGTTAAACTAGTTAGGATTTGGTATGACGTAATAAAAGTCAAGGTTGTGGTTGGTTTCTCATACTTTAACCTATAGTGATCCGTGTCTGCATAAATAAGGGTAATTGCATATAATATTTCATATACAGGTTTATATAATATGTGTGTTGTGAACCCCAAACTTCTGACCCGGGTTTGGAGGGCGTCACAACCACCATCTCTGAAGCTAATTTACTACTAATATTACCTAATATACAACCAGTACTACCACTACAGGTACCAACAATGCTACTATAAATTGCCACTACTAAGACTAACCAATATAACATCAATGCTACCACCTGTAATACCATAATTAAACTGGCGATAAATGGAACGGCTTAAGCTAGCACGAACTTCAACACCAACACCAATAATACCACCACTAAGCTACCAATACGACCACTAAGCTACCACCAATGCCACTACTAAGACTAACTAATATAACATCAAAGCTACCACCTGTAATACCATAAATGGAACTGCTTAAGCTAGCACGAACTTGAACACCAACACCAATAATACCACCACCAATTCTCCTGCAAAGATTACCGCTTTCAATGCCACCAATTGCCCTAATAAGAGCACCAGGACCAATGACACCATCAATTCCAGTAAATCCACTACTAATATTATCGTTTCTGGTACCACCAATGTAACCACTAAAGATGCTAGTCTTGCTGCCACCAATCCCACTTTTAAAACTACCCAATATACCACCAATGCTACCACCACTTATGTCATTATTAAAGTTACCACCAATGATACTCCTTAAGTTAGCATGAACTTCACCACCAACAATCCCACCACCAATTCCACTCCTAAGATTATGACTACTAGTGCCACCAATTCGACTAGTAAAATTACCATCACCAGTGACACCGCCAACAATATTACTACTGGATTAAAGAAAAACCATAACTCTATAGTTTTCAATTAGTTACGGATCTATAGAAGTTACTAAGCAACGGGTTCCAGTGAGGCAGAAAAATGGTGACCGTACCTATTCATGTATTGAAAATATAAGTTCTTCCAACACTAAAAAATTTCCCAAACAAAGCCTACATATCTATCAAGTAAGAAATCTCATTTTCAACCATGTGTGTTGTGATATGAAGTTAAAAAGTGATGGGGCTTCGTGAGATCTTAAACTCCAAATATAAGTAAACTTCGTGTTTTATTAGGTCAACAAAGAGTAATTTAGAGTTTTTTGTCATATATACATTAGAAAAAAAAATACACCCCACATAGATCCACTTGTACTATCTGCATTTATATTAATAATATATATTGGCATGGTAAAAGTTAAAGAATAACAAAGAAACCTTACACGATATATTGATGAAGAAAAAGGGATGGCACTTGGAGCATTTTCTTCATTGTTTTCGGAACTTGTTGCAAGTAGCAAGAAAAATATAATTCCTGTGAAAATATCTCTAAAGTAAGGTCATACATACACATAAAATAAATTTAATAGTATAATTCAACAAATATGAACATAAAATAAAAATAATGCGTGGGATTATGTTCTATAAATTTTCATTTTTTTCATATATCATATATTTGAGTATTTATGCGGAACAAAAAAAATTAATACAAATGTAACTGATTTTATTTCTAACCTTGACATATAATCTTGAAAGGATAATTCTTGACATAGAGGTCATGTAAAAACAAATACAAGTGACATTCCAAGTTAATCTACATACATATATACATGGAAAATGGAATATTTCAGTGTTTGATTTCTACCAAAAGTTTATGCAAATAACACATATGAAAAGAAAATGAAGAAACAGGGAAATATAAATTATTACCTTAACTTTGTTAAACAACATCAATTCATGATAACCTGTAAACCTTATCCACTTAGTCCTCCACCAATTCATTTGATTAGTCCTCCACCAATTCATTTGGAGATGTGTTTAACCTTAGAGCACCAAAACACTCTTTCATAGAAAATACAAATAACTCCAAAACACTATTTTATGGCCTATTTGATGGCCATGTACAAATTCATTTTGTTTGTAGGAGGGCCGGCTTGTGCTGATATTAGGGTTTTAACTACCTTTTTAATATTCTATACTTTGCAGGCCCAATTGTATATCTGTAGAGTTTTAAACCTGATATAAGAAACACACACACCTGTTTACACTTTGAAACTGGAGAAAGCAAAACTTAATATATTATTATCACAGCTCACTGAACTAGTTACAGGCAATGGAAATATAAAACAAACTAGCTAAAAACAAATTCCTACAAATCAGCAACGTTTACATAAAACACTCCTAAACTCACCATGACTCTCCTAAAGAAACTGAACCCACGTAAGACTCAGTCTTTTACTAAAAACATGCCTAACAAATGCCATTATTAACAAACAACTAAATCAGGTAAATAAACTAGTTAAGTTTAGATTAAAACCCAACAAAACACTCCCTTAATCTAAACTTATGCAGACAACTTCTTCATCCCAAGCAAATCACGCATACGCTCGAACTTGACTGCTCCCAGGGCCTTTCTCAAAACATCTGCCTTCTGTTTGTTAGTGCTAACATGCTTGAGTTCAATTTCTCCTCTCTCAACACATTCTCTAATAAAGTGATAACGAATGTCTATATGCTTGCTTCGACCATGAAACGTTGGATTCTTTGCCAAGTCTATAGCTGACTTATTATCCAGATACATTACCACAGGACCTAGCTTGACATTGACGATTTGACTTAGCAATTTCTGCAACCATACACCCTGGCATGCTGCTGCCGTAGCAGCCATGAATTCAGCTTCGCAAGAAGAAAGAGCAACACACCTCTGCTTCTGAGAGACCCAAGTTATCAAGCTGTCATTTAGATAGAACACCATGCCTCCTGTGCTCTTCCTATCTTCAATATTTCCTGCCAAATCACTGTCAGAAAACCCCGATAATATGTAGTTACCTGTTCCTCTTGCATAATGCAGACCATAATCCAAAGTGCCTTTTACATAGCGTAAAATACGTTTCACTGCACTATAGTGGAGTTCTGTGGGTCTCTCCATATAGCGGCTAACAATCCCTATAGCGAAAGCTATGTCAGGACGAGTATGAACTAGATATCGAAGACCCCCCATAATGCTTTTAAACTGAGTTGGATCTATAGGCTTCCCGGTTTCATCTTTATGCATCTGCAATTTTTCTTCCATTGGATACTTTACTGGATTGCATTCAAACAAACCAGCCTTCAGCAGCACTTTCTTCGCATATGCACTCTGTTTCAACTCGATGCCATCAGCACTTTGCTTCACTTCTATTCCCAGATAGTGAGAGAGCTTTCCGAGATCACTCATTTCAAAAGATTCTGTCATCTGCTTCTTGAAAAAATTAATGCTTTCAACACTAGTCCCTGTGACTAGTAAATCATCAACATAGACTCCCACCAGCAAGACTTCATTACCGATTCGTTTAGTGTACACAGCTGGTTCATAAGGACATTTGATAAAACCCAGATTCTTCAAGCACCAGTTAAGCTTTGCATACCAGGCCCTTGGGGCCTGTTTTAATCCATACAAGGCCTTAGCTAGTTTATACACAAGATTCTCCTTTCCCTTCACCACAAACCCTTCTGGCTGACACACATACACATCCTCACTTAACTCACCATTTAAAAATGCCGACTTTACATCAAGATGATGCACTTCCCAGCTATTTTTAGCAGCAAGTGCAAGGAGTAAACGGACTGTTTCCAACCTAGTTACTGGAGCAAAAACCTCCTCATAATCCACACCGTATTTTTGAACATACCCTTTTGCTACAAGCCGCGCTTTGTACTTTAAAATCCTCCCTTCCGTGTCCCTTTTTATTTTATACACCCATTTCAGTCCAATGGGTTTGTGCCCAGTTGGTAACTCGACCAACTTCCAAGTCCCGTTTTTCTCTATGGCTTCGATTTCGTCTGTCATGGCCTTTTCCCATGATTTTTCTTTTATTGCCTGACTGTAGCATACAGGTTCCTCAATCCCCATCAGCATCAACTCATCATGTAATTCCACCTCTTCAGTATCATTGTAAATATCAGAAAGTTGCCTGAAACGCCTGGGCTCACTTTCTTCATCAGACGATTGAATGGTGTTATTCACACGACTTTGTGTTGGTGTAGCAATATCAGAAAAATCACTTACATAATCTGTTGTTTCACCATCTGCTTCTTCAACCGTTTTTCCGTTTACTATGACAAATGAACTTTGAGAATTGTTGTCGTCGAAGCCCTGTTCCCATGGCCAGCTTTTGTTTTCTTCAAAAACAATATCTCGACTAACTTGGAGGGAGTTAGTTTTAGGATCATACAACCTGCAGCCCTTTGTACCGGGCTCTTTTCCCAAATATACCAAAACTTTACTTCTATCATCCAATTTAGTTACTTTGACACTAGGAATTTTTACATGTGCAATGCAACCAAAAATCTTTAAATATTCGAGATTTGGAATCTTACCTGACCATGCTTCGTATGGTGTCTTCCCAACAACAACCTTAGTTGGTAACCGATTCAGCACATAAATTGAGTGTCTTACTGCTTCTGCCCAGAACTTGTGTGGCATGTTTTTCTCCTTTAGGAAGCTTCTTGCCATTGCTACAACCGTCCTATTTCTCCTCTCAACCACGCCATTCTGCTGTGGAGAATACGGTGTTGTATAATGTCGTTGAATTCCAGCATTCTCACAATATTCAGTAAATTTACTCGAACAGAATTCCCCACCTCGGTCTGTTCTGAACACATTTATCTTTCGTTCAAGTCGATCTTCCACTAATGCTCTGAATTTCTTAAAGTACTCGAATGCCTCATCTTTTGTAGTTAGAAAATACACCCACATTAGTCTACTATAATCGTCTACCAACAAAAAGAAATACCTCTTTCCACCAGGTGTTGAAGGCGATATAGGACCACAGATGTCTCCGTGCACAAGGTCCAGGATTTTCGAGGCATTAAAAGAAGTTCGTTGAGGAAATGAAGACCTTACTTGCTTTGACATTAAACACCCTCTGCATATTTCGTTTGGCTGAACAAATTTTGGTAAGCCTCGAGCCATCTCTTTGTCATACATAAGATTCATAGCTTTGAAGTTCACATGTCCGAGCCTACAATGCCACAACCAAGAATCCTCTTCTGCCTTTGACATCAGACATGCAGGTTTGCTTCCTTCAATGATTATTTTATACAATCTGTTTCTTGAACGTTTAACTTTTACCAATAATCTTCCATCTTTGTCGTTGACCCACAACAAATCTCCATGAAGTACCACTTTGCAACCTTCTTCTGCTAGTTGACCCAAACTAATAATATTGTTGCAAAGAGAGGGAATAAAATATACCTCACTTAACACATGTTCCTCACCAGTTTGACACCTCAAAACCACTGAACCTTTTCCCTTTATTGTGACAGTGGATCCATCGCCAAAACATACTTCACCAGTCACACTTTCATCAAGCTTAGTAAATTTCGAACGCACTCCCGTCATGTGGTTACTAGCTCCATTATCAAGGTACCATAAATTTGACTCCAAATTTGCTTCAGGTTCTTGCTTTAATTTTGGCATCACGTTCCTTTCATCTAACAAAAACATTTTTTCTTGTTTTTCATCACACTCCGTTAAAAGCAAGGCAGGTTCATCATCTTCAATTTGAGTCAAATTTGCCTCTTGTCTTGATTCCTTCTCTCGTTTTGGTTTACGACATTCAGAAGCATAATGTCCCAAGATGCTGCAATTGAAGCATCTCACCTTGCTCTTGTCTCGGTATCCTCGGTTTCCTTCCTTGTTTCTAGATTCAGCATCCCGCTTACCCTTCTGATTTTGTGACATTTTCTTCAGCCACTCCTCCCTAGTAAGCAACAACTGTCCATTCTGAGCTTCCTTTTTCATCCACTCCTCCTCTGTCAATAACAGCTGATTACCCGAGGTCTCCGTAGTCCCACGAATTCGTTCTTCATGAGCTTTGAGTCGTCCCAAGGTTTCTTCAACTGTCATTTCTTCAAGATTGCCAAACTGTTCTATCGTAGAGGCAATTTGAAGATACTTGGCTGGCACTGCCCTGAGAAGTTTCTTGACAACATATGATTCCTCCATTATCTCACCCAAAACACGTATGTTTGTTACGATACCACACAGCCTCATACAGAAATCGTCAATCTGCTCGGTTTCTTTCATGGTTAGAGACTCTAGTTCGGCTCTCAAGGTCTGCACCTTCGCCTTCTTCACTCTATCAGCACCTACACACATGGTTTTTATAGCCTCCCAAGCCTCCTGTGCCGACTTCTTCTCCGCTACGGACAGTAAAATCTCCTCTGGAATACTCTGGTAAATTATTGCCAACGCCATTTTGTCTGTACGAACCTCAACCTGTGACTTTTTACCATCGGACTCAATTGCTTCCCACACGCCTTGTGCCTCCATATTAACTTTCATCTTTAACGACCATGTCGTATAGTTATTCTTTGACAGCATAGGATAGTTGAGCCCCAGTGATCCCTCCTTCGACTTTGACACGTCCATAGTTCTCTGTTTAGGCATATACTTTGGCATACACTACGAGGCTCTGATACCAGAATGTAGAGTTTTAAACCTGATATAAGAAACACACACACCTGTTTACACTTTGAAACTGGAGAAAGCAAAACTTAATATATTATTATCACAGCTCACTGAACTGGTTACAGGCAATGGAAATATAAAACAAACTAGCTAAAAACAAATTCCTACAAATCAGCAACGTTTACATAAAACACTCCTAAACTCACCATGACTCTCCTAAAGAAACTGAACCCACGTAAGACTCAGTCTTTTACTAAAAACATGCCTAACAAATGCCATTATTAACAAACAACTAAATCAGGTAAATAAACTAGTTAAGTTTAGATTAAAACCCAACAATATCATGGGTTTCAATGGGCCCAATTTAGTTTAAATTATTTTTTATCTTAGTATTAATTTTTTATTACAAATTAAAAAATTTTCTTTTTATAAAAATATAATTTAACAAAGTCTGCTCCATGTATTATACAAACTAATTGGGTGTTGATTTACAACCATAAGTAAACATGCATTACTCTAATTTATTTTGTATTGTAAATAAAATGAGATTCTATAAATTAAGTGGTAAGAATTTTATAAAAAACTTAACTCAAAATGATATTTTCTCGGAAATTTTAAATTTTATTTAGTGAAATTATATATAAATTCCCTACTGACCTCAACTAACAATAATATATGTACTACTACAACCCTAACTAAGAATAATAAAAGTACTACTATCATACATTCAAGTCTTAAAAACCTCTCACAATAATTGAGATATTATTGGTCATGTAAAAATTAATATTACAATAACAACATTTAATCAAATTAAATTTCTGGAGGTATAAGATTGAATACCAAATTTTTGACAAACAAGTTATACTTATGGGAAAAAAGATACAATTTTAAAAATATTTACTAATTGCTATCTTTATTTAAACATAGGAATTAAAATGAATGATAATATGATTGTTGATTTTTATTCTATTCTTAGTCAATTTTATTTGAACATGTAAAATGACAATATATTGTGGGTAACACTATATATACCATATTCATTCACCCGTTGATTGGGAAAAATCTAAATTGGGAAGAAATTGAATGAGAAATGCAGCTGATAGTGTCTAAGTACATAAGTTGTTTGACTTACCCATATGTACTTTGACATAATTATAATGAATATTTTTAATATTTTCAATTCTAATGAAAATTTATTATTTAAAACAATGCTTATATTTATAAACTTGTTTTGTAAGTCAAAATTTTCAATAGACAAGTTTCCCAACAAATTTTGTGTTTTTTTACAAGGTGGGTATGAAATGCAAAGAGAACATTATTTTGTCAAATATGTACCAAAATATAATTCCATTATTTTTTTTAAGATGAATAAAGAGGATACGTATAAAAATTACTTCTAGAATTTCCTTCTTTGAATAAAATTATTAATATTAAACTTTAATTCAAAAAAAAAAATTATTTTAAAAAGATATGTAAAATTATTAATTTTACATGAACAAAGTTCAAAAAACTTGTATTATGGGATGAAGTATATTCTACTAAGTTTGGCCTAAGATTTTATGTAATTCATCATTTATATTGACTTTGGTATGAAATGATTATTATGGCCCAATAAGCATTTTTTCTATATAACAAATAGTAGAAAATGACTACTTAAATTTCATACCAACTTTGTAATTTTTTAGTTATGATTTGAATCTACCGATTATATTAGTGTTAGAAAATATTTTTCTTAAAAAAATATTTTAATAATCATGCAAAGTAATGATTTAAGCAGAAAATTATAAGTTTCTAACTTCAGTTGAGAAAATTTTATAATGAAAATATATTTTCGACAAATAATTAATGCTTACAAAAATATATTAAAATTATTTAAATGTCATTTACATTACTTATATTTTGTACTACCCATTTTTTATAGTTCTTTGAGTAATTATAATCCAAATTAGTTATTTGAATAAACATTTCTTGCAAATATTTTAAGAAAATATAAAAAAATAATAAGATCACCAAATTCCAAGAAAAAATATTAAAAAAGGAGATCAGAATTTAAATTCAAAGTTTATCAAATCCCAGAACATACCTCAATTTATGGCCAAAGGCCGAACCTACCCATGTGGTAGGAATTGAGTTATAATTTCCTGAAAATTAAAAAATGGTTTATAAAACTTCAAAAAAAATGGTGTCAAAAGTTGATGATATTAGTAAATAACTATCACATTTTGTCCATTAGTATTTCATATGAGAGTTTAACAAAAATGACCTCATCACTATTTATTGATGAATACTTCTCATGAATATTGTTCATATTAGTATTTTTTTGATATTATAGCATATGTATTAGGATTCCTTATTGATTTTATCTTTATATTGATTGTGTGTAAGTGTGCAATATAGAAGCAGAAATTAGGTTAACACTAGTAGGTTAACACTTGTGCATTTATTTTATCATAGGCATAACCTACAAGCTCTCAATATATTTGCTCATGTACAGCTAGGGAATTTTGTAATAAGTTTTTATTCAATAATGTAAAAACTATTCTTCATTATTGAGTACATAATTGGATTTGATTGTTATAATTATATTGACCCCCTCTATAGGTAATTAAAGGCCTAAAAATTGATATCAAAGCTTGGTGTTTATATAAAATCACTTTAAGATCGAGAAAATAATTATTAATGGCAGATAATGAAACTCAACAAAATGTGCGGTCACCATTAGCCATAAACCAAATCAACAACAATATGAGCAGATATGAAACCCTCAAATTTCCAATCTTGAAAATTAATGAATATCATTTATGTAAAGTCCAGATGACTATTGAGACAGTTAGGTGGTTAAGTGTAAGGCACAGAATACTCAATCACCAGTATGAGCACTTTGACTCAAAAGTTGATGAGTCTTTTTTTGAAATCTATGATAGATTTCAGAAATTGTTGAATGATTTGTGACTTGTTGACATAGAGTATGATCCAGCAGATTCAAACTTGAAGGTTCTTCTTGCACTTCCTCAAAAGTGTGACTTGAAATTTATATCAATAAGGGATAACTATGATCTCCAAGACACATCTCTAGTTGAGATATATGGAATTCTCAAAACTAATGAACTGGAGATGGAGTAGAAAAGTAAGACCAAATGGGACAAGACATGTTTCTCTCAGGGTAGAGGAAAAAAATAAGAGAGAAATTTGCAAGAAAGAGCCATTTCAATATGAAAGGCCATCATTATATAGTCTGACACCGAGTCTCAAATACTCATGATGACTTACAAAATTATTAAGGAACTGAAATTGATCATGGAAATGATGAAGATATCCTACAAATTGATGCTCTTTTAGTTAAAAAGTTTAGAAATAGGGTCTATATAGACTTTAAAAAAAATGTTTTTGAAAAAAAGGCTGTAGTTCCTCCAACTTTACCGTGATAAGAGGAATTAAAGGATGAATGATGGCAAGGAGTCAAGGTATGGGAAAATTACGATCAAGTGCTATAATTGTGATAAAGTCGGACACTTTGTTGCTCATGTAGAAAGCCAAACTAAACAATTATCGAGGATCCAATTTAAAGTCCGGTTATATAACAACTATATTGACTTATTATTATTGAATCAATATTTGTAAATAAGGTACTTAATATTGATAAATGATATATAAAAATACATTATATTTAGTGTTAAATATAAACCATAAAAAATTTGAAAAACTCGTCTGATTCGATCTTAAGAAAGTCATATTAAAAAAGGCCCGAAGCAGTCTCAACATATATTTTATTATAAAACTTTGCTTCTCTCCTAAAGAGAAAAAACTTGGATTAGCCCAAATTCGGAATTTTAAAAATATAGAAGTAATTTTTTTGATAGTTTATTTTTCATCCAATTTTTCACACTAAAAAATTTTGGTATAAAATTCTAAATCGGATAAAATTCTACACATCTTTAATATATCTAAAGCAAATTTAACAAATGTACATTATTTTTTGAAGAAACGAAAATTAATAAAATTAAGTTTTTTACATATATCTAATTCGGACGTGCCGTAATTTGCGCCATTCTTGAGCCTCAAAATTTTGTATAAAATCCAGATTGATTATTTTTTGAAAAATTGATTTGATCCAAATTCTAAATATTTAAATTAATTATGCCACCCTTAACACTATTTAATTTATCTTTATTTAAATTATTAAATATTTATCTTTTAAGTTGAAATGAACAATTATATTTTTTAGTTGAAATAGAATAGTCAATTAAATTATAATTATTATGTTCCCACTGTGGCTTATTCGCTTTCTATTCTACCAAAAAAAAATTTTCGTTTGCTCATAGAACCTATAATATTTATCACTTTGTAAGTCAAGAGTTATTATTGCTATTTAAGCAAGGAAAATAACTTCTAATTGGATTTATCTTCTTGTACCTAGATAATCCATCAAGAAACTAACAATTCATGTTTTTAATAGAATTAGTCACACCAAAATTCAAGACTTGTTCCACTAAAACCAAGTCCTAACAACACTTTAAATACTCATTTAAATTTGATAAAATTTACATATAAATAAGTCAACCAAGAAACCTGCAAATCAATGCAAGAAGTAGTGTTTAAGATATAGTAACTCTACTATAGACCACCCCACATGAAGCATGTTTTTTACATAGTATTTAGCATAAAATGATTTAGAAATAGTTGTTGCAATCACTAATGGGTAATTCAGGATGGAATCATTAGCATGGTGTTCTCCAAGTATGGAGAAGCAGCAACAACCCCACTTCCAAGTTGTACCAAGTAACCAATATCCTTAAGAATTATCTCCATACCAGTAAGACAACCTATCACTTGCAACTACAGAAAACACCTGTAAGTTTATAGTAGAATATTTATAAATATTTCATTGTTCCTCGAAATGGTTAGTAAGAGGTAAATAGAGAAAATATTTATAACTTGTCTGGTTTATGAGTGATTGTGTGGTCTTACTAACGGAAGTAGGATACAAGGTTATGGCTCATATTATGAATTTGACATAGTTTTGTTAAAGCTTCTCAAAGAGAATTGAGGAACTAACATATTTTACTATTAATCTTGTCTCTGGTCAATATGTAGATGCAACAAAATCTATAACATTGAATATAAGAAATTACAATATACCTCATTTAGATTTCTAACATGATCTATCCTCGAATCCTTTCATGCTACTTTATTAAGTCCAAGCCATAAGATGCAGTTGTATCATTCTATGCCCTTATAATAACTTCTCAACTATCAATGTACGCAGGTACCATAACCGTAGTAACAATATGACTAATATGACTAAACCGTTCCTCTTTCTCAGTGTAGTTTTTCCGCCCCCACGCCTCCACAACAAACATGTGATATGAACATATAGTCACACAATATCAAAAATTGTAAAACAGAGATGAGCACAGAATAATCTGATTCTTAAAATTCTGTAAGCAATTAGATAATGAAATAAAAATCGACTACAATTAAAATCATTAAACTTGTAATTCTTAAATCATCTGTAAACTGAACTGGTGTGTAATATTTACCTTGTATCTACAAATAAAGGTTTCAACATGTTTCTACTTTCTATGCATCACACAAAGAATACACAATCAAACAAAAAGTATTTTCAGTGTTTTGCTTAAGCTGCATATAAGAACAAAGCATTTAACTTGTTGTTTTGCAAGGGGAGTGTGCCTTGCTAATACATTATCAAGTCTTTCCTCAATGATTAGATCAAGTAATGCTATCAGACCACATAAAAGTTGAATGGAAGCAGTACAAAATCTCCTGTTCAATTTATTTCACCTTTTTTGGCTCTCATTGCGTAAGCAACTCATGACTTCTTATTTATATTTAAAAATAATATATAAGACTCTCTGTTAGGAGGGTTAGGTGGGTCAGATATATTTCAACATATAAAGTGAATTCAATAATTATTGTAGTTTTCTAGAATCAATAATATATGATCACATTTTGTGTAATACAACTTATGTATTATAAACACTATCAAATATTGTTGCTTGTGAATTTTCGCACAAAAAATCATATAATAACGCTATGTTAAATCGTAGAAATATATAAAAACACTTTCCAAGATAATCAAAAATTAATAACTTGTCTTTCTCTGAGAACAACTTTGTCATCAATATAACCAACACCAAGAAAATGCTTGATGTACCAATGGATCATCATTCTTTGGAGCAGACCTTGACGCTTAATAATATATAATGATATTGCTAAATGGTAAGGTTTTCTCCAAAAACTTTATCAAAATATTCCCAATTTATTTTAGTTCCTCTATAAGAGAATACTAATGTGTGATATGATAGCTGAGTAATGGTATATGATTTCTAAACCTTAAATCTAATAAACATGGTTAAAAAATGGCTTATAAAACTTCAAATAAATTGGTGTCAAAAGATGATTATATTAGTATATAACTATCACATTTTTTCCATTAGTATTTCATATGAGAGTTTAACAAAAATGACCTTATCACTATTTATTGATGAATACTTCTCATCAACATTGTTCATATTAGTATTTTTTTTGATATTATAGCATATGTATTAGGATTCCTTAGTGATTTTATTTTTATATTGATTGTGTAAGTGTGCAGTATATAAGCAGAAATTAGGTTAACACTGGTGAATTTATTTTATCATACAATAACCTACAAGCTCTCAAGATATTTGCTCATGTTGAGCTAGAGAATTTTGTAATAAGTTTTTATTCAATAATATAAAAACTATTATTCATTATTGAGTACATAATTGGATTTGATTGTTATAATTATATTGACCCCCTCTATAGGTAATTAAAGGCCTAAAATTGATATCAAAGCTTGGTGTTTATATAAAATCACTTTAAGATCCAGAAAATAATCATTAATGGCAGATAACGAAAATCAACAAAATGTTCCGTCACCATTAGCCATAAACCAAATCAACAACAATATGAGCATATATGAAACCCTCAAATTTCTAATCTTGAAAATTAATAAATACCTTTTCAGTATATGTCTGCACGTAACAGATTGTGAATACTCGAAGGGATTTATGATGGATCTCATTAGCCCAAGAAACTGGATGTTGCCATTGTGGTCAAGAAAAAAATGCAAAAGTCGGACATTTTTGCATAAAAATCTAGACAGTGTGATGTCCCCTAGGTTTATTGGATGCAAAACAACCAAGGAAATTTGAGACACTTTGGTGGTTAAGTGTAAGGCACAACGGCTTTCAAGAAGATTCGAAGGACAATACTCAATCACCGGTATGAGCACTTTGACTCAAAAGTTGATGAGTCTTTGTTCGAAATCTATGATATATTTGAGAAATTGTTGAATGATTTGTCAGTTGTTGATATAGAGTATGATCCAGCAGATTCAAACTTGAAGGTTCTTCTTGCAATCCCTCAAAAGTGTGACTTGAAAGTTATATCAATAAGGGATAACTATGATCTTGAAGACACATCTCTAGTTGAGATATATGGAATTCTGAAACTAATGAACCGCAGATGGGGTAGAAAATTAAGACGAAATGGGACAAGACATGTTTCTCTAAGGGTAGAGGAAAAACAAGAGAAAAATTTGAAAGAAAGAGTCATTTCAAAATGCCATGATTGTATAATCTGACACTGAGTCTCCAAGACTCCTGATGACTTACAAAATTATTCAAGAACTGAAATAGCGTGGGTAATTCAGGATGGAATCGTTAGCATGGTAATTCAGGATGGAATCATTAGCATTAACATGGTGTTCTCCAAGTATGGAGAAGCAGCAGCAACCCCACTTCCAAGTTATACCAAGTAACCAATATCCTTAAGAATTATCTCCATACCAGTAAGACAACCTATCACTTGCAACTACAGAAAACACGTGTAAGTTTATAGTAGAATATTTATAAATATTTCATTGTTCCTCGAAATAGTTAGTAAGAGATAAATAGAGAAAATATTTATAACTTGTCTGGTTTATGAGTGATTGTGTGGTCTTACTAACGGAAGTATGATACAAGGTTATGGCTCATATTATGAATTTGACATAGTTTTGTTAAAGCTCCTCAAAGAGAATTGAGGAACTAACATATTTTACTATTAATCTTGTCTCTAGTCAATATGTAGATGCAACAAAATCTATAACATTGAATATAAGAAATTACAATATACCTCATTTAGATTTCTAACATGATCTATCCTCGAATCCTTTCATTCTACTTTATTAAGTCCAAGCCATAAGATGCAGTTGTATCATTCTATGCCCTTATAATAACTTCTGAACTATCAATGTACGCAGGTACCATAACCGTAGAAACAATATGACTAATATGACTAAACCGTTCCTCTTTCTCAGTGGAGTTTTTCTGCCCCCACGCCTCCACAACAAACATGTGATATGCTTATATATAGTCACACAATATCAAAAATTGTAAAACAGAGATGAGCACAGAATAATCTGATTCTTAAAATTCTGTAAGCAATTAGATAATGAAATAAAAATCGACTATAATTAAAATCATTAAACTTGTAATTCTTAAATCATCTGTAAACTGAACTGGTGTGTAATATTTACCTTGTATCTACAAAATAAAGGTTTCAACATGTTTCTACTTTCTATGCATCACACAAAGAATACACAAACAAACAAAAAGTATTTTCAGTATTTTGCTTAAGCTGCATATAAGAACAAAGCATTTAACTTGTTGTTTTGCAAGGGGAGTGTGCCTTGCTAATACGTTATCAAGTCTTTCCTCGATGATTAGATCAAGTAATGCTATCAGACCACATAAAAGTTGAATGGAAGCAGTACAAAATCTCCTGTTCAATTTATTTCACCTTTTTTGGCTCTCATTGTGTAAGCAACTCATGACTTCTTATTTATATTTAAAAATAATATATAAGACTCTCTGTTAGGAGGGTTAGGTGGGTCAGATATATTTCAACATATAAAGTGAATTCAATAATTATTGTAGTTTTCTAGAATCAATAATATATGATCACATTTTGTGTAATACAACTTATGTATTATAAACACTATCAAATATTGTTGCTTGTGAATTTTCGCACAAAAAATTATATAATAACGCTATGTTAAATCGTAGAAATATATAAAAACACTTTCCAAGATAATCAAAAATTAATAACTTGTCGTTCTGTGAGAACAACTTTGTCATCAATATAACCAACACCAAGAAAATGCTTGATGTACCAATGGATCATCATTCTTTGGAGCAGACCTTGACGCTTAATAATATATAATGATATTGCTAAATGGTAAGGTTTTCTCCAAAAACTTTATCAAAATATTCCCAATTTATTTTAGTTCCTCTATAAGAGAATAGTAATGTGTGATATGATAGCTGAGTAATGGTATATGATTTCTTAAACCTTAAATCTAATAAACATGGTTAAAAAATGGCTTATAAAACTTTAAATAAATTAGTGTCAAAAGATGATTATATTAGTATATAACTATCACATTTTTTCCATTAGTATTTCATATGAGAGTTTAACAAAAATGACCTTATCACTATTTATTGATGAATACTTCTCATCAACATTGTTCATATTAGTATTTTTTTTGATATTATAGCATATGTATTAGGATTCCTTATTGATTTTATCTTTACATTGATTGTGTAAGTGTGCAGTATATAAGCAGAAATTAGGTTAACACTGGTGAATTTATTTTATCATACAATAACCTACAAGCTCTCAAGATATTTGCTCATGTTGAGCTAGAGAATTTTGTAATAAGTTTTTATTCATTAATATAAAAACTATTATTCATTATTGAGTACATAATTTGATTTGATTGTTATAATTATATTGACCCCCTCTATAGGTAATTAAAGGCCTAAAAATTGATATCAAAGCTTGGTGTTTATATAAAATCACTTTAAGATCCAGAAAATAATCATTAATGACAGATAACGAAAATCAACAAAATGTGGCGTCACCATTAGCCATAAACCAAATCAACAACAATATGAGCAGATATGAAACCCTCAAATTTCTAATCTTGAAAATTAATAAATACCTTTTCAGTATATGTCTGCACGTAACAGATCGTGAATACTCGAAGAGATTTATGATGGACCTCATTAGCCCAAGAAACTGGATGTTGCTATTGTGGTCAAGAAAAAAATGCAAAAGTCAGACATTTTTGCATAAAAATCTAGACAGTGTGATGTCCCCTAGGTTTATTGGATGCAAAACAACCAAGAAAATTTGAGACACTTTGGTGGTTAAGTGTAAGGCACAACGACTTTCAAGAAGATTCGAAGGACAATACTCAATCACCGGTTTGAGCACTTTGACTTAAAAGTTGATGAGTCTTTGTTCGAAATCTATGATATATTTGAGAAATTGTTGAATGATTTGTCACTTGTTGATATAGAGTATGATCCAGCAGATTCAAACTTGAAGGTTCTTCTTGCAATCCCTCAAAAGTGTGACTTGAAAGTTATATCAATAAGGGATAACTGTGATCTTGAAGACACATCTCTAGTTGAGATATATGGAATTATGAAACTAATGAACCGCGGATGGGGTAGAAAATTAAGACAAAATGGGACAAGACATGTTTCTCTAAGGGTAGAGGAAAAACAAGAGAAAAATTTGAAAGAAAGAGTCAATTCAAAATGCCATGATTGTATAGCCTGACACTGAGTCTCAAATACTCCTGATGACTTACAAAATTATTCAAGAACTGAAATTGATCATGGTAATGATAAAGATATCCTACAAATTGATACTATTTTAGTTAAAAAGTTTAGAAATATGGGTTATACAGACATCAAAAAAAATGGTTTTAAAAATAAGGCTGTAGTTACTCAAACTTTAACCTGATAAGAGGAATTAAAGGAAAAATGATCGCAAGGAGTCAAGGTATGGGAAAATTACAAGTCAAAGATCAAGTGTTATAATTGTGATGAAGTCCATTCATAAAGCCAAACTCTGTGAAGAAGCAAGCCTTGATCAGCAAGAAGAAGAATTGAAGCAAGTTTTGACCAGAAGAACAATTGGGATGATACATTACAAGAGTACAAACTATTCTCACAAAAAATTGCATAATGTTGTGTATTTCTAACAAAGTAAATTTTATTTTATATATGATTAGACTTTTTTCTATTATAAAGGGCTTTTCATAATTTTAGGTAAAAGTTACAAAATAAATTAATGGAGATTAAATAATTTAAACATGTATATTTTATTTTGTTGAATGATATTATCTTGTTAAACTAACACGGTTGAACAATCAAATTTTTGAAATTTATATGAATTATTGATAGTAAAGTCAATATTTATTTAAATTGAAATGATATCAATTAGTGTAAATTAGTTTTTATGATTTTCTTGCTAATAAAATATGTTAAACACATTATTGTGATGTACACTTCCTCATGTAAATCACCGTTACACAACCAAATACTTTAAGGTATCCCAAATCTGGTTTCTTACCTCCCCAAACTTCATACGGTGTTGAACCATTTAGAGCTCGTGTTGGTAAACGATTAAGCATGTATATTATGTGCCTTACCGCTTCCCCCCAATTGGTTGATGGCAACTTCGATTCTTTTAGAAAACTCCGGACCATCGCCGCCACGGTTCTATTTCTTCTCTCGACTACCCCGTTCTATTGCGAGGTATACGGGGCTGTATATTGACGTTCAATCCCCATTTCTTCACAAAATAATTTAAATTCATTCGAGCAAAATTCACCACCTCCATTTATCCATAACATTTTTATACTTCTCTCCATTCTCTTCTCTACCACTGCCTTATAATTTTTGAACATTGCAAAAGCATCTCTTTTTTCTTTTAACAAATATACCCACATTTTCCTACTATAATCATCGACCAATAAGAGAAAGTATCGATTACCTCCAGAAGTCTCAGGCGTGATCGAGCCACAAATGTCTGCATACACTAGTTCAAGGGGCTTCTTTGTTTCAAAGCTCGTATTTTCTGGGAACGGACTTCTTACCAACTTTGTCATCAAGCATCCTTCGCATTTATTCCTTGGTTGAATCAACTTCGGAACTCCATATGCTAATTTCTCCTTTGACATGAGTTCTAAGGCCTGAAAATTGACATGGCCGAGCCTTGTGTGCCATAGCCATGTATCTTCCTCGGTTTTTGTGAGTAAATACATAGGGCTACTATCCTCAAGGCTTATTTTGTAGAAACGATTGTCACTCCTCTTCACTTTCATCAACAGTCGACCTCGTTCATCATACACCCATTAATATTCTCCCTCAAATACAACCTTGTTAGCAGCCTCCGAAAGTGGACCCCTTACTAAGGTATCATAGAGTGTGCGCTCCCGAAAGGCATCATAAGTAGCACTCCCATCGAAGCCTAGTTCCGCAACTATACACAATTACTAACTGGTTCATAAGTCAGAGCTCACTGGGAATTCTTATTTGTAAAACAGGGTACTTCATCCATAAATTTTAAAACAAAAGCAGTGTAAAAATATTTAAAACATTTTAAAATAAATAAAGTGTGAAGAGTTAACTTAAAGAAATATCTCCTAAAATTATGTTGCCAAAATGAACCTAGATATACACACATACACTTAATATAATAATGAGAATGTTAACATGTACATGCCACTAAGCTAACCACACTTTAACTTTATAAAGCTTAACCCATATAACAATTAAATGTCACTACAAGTAACAAAATAAATTCATATTGACATATAAATACGACCATTCTCATATAATAGTTCAAAATAGTGTACCGACAAATAAAAAAACTCAACATTTAAATACATTATATATAATAATAATAAATCAAGTATATGTAAACTATTTAAATTCAGAATAAAATAGATGTAAATATTGGTGTATAAAATTTTCATAACCTTACGTGTGAAAATATCATTATACAAAATAAGTATAATCAATTTAATAAATGAGCATATATTTAATTAGTGCACTAATCTAAATGAATATCTAAATCAAACATATATTTAACATATAACATATTAATTATTATGCATGCACAAAACACTTAATTATAAACATAAATTCATGCATTAAATATTTACAAAAAATATGGTGATTATTAACTAAAACATTTAATAATCAACATCAATCTAAATGATTAAATTAAGTAAACTATAGTGTTATACATATAACCATGGAACTAAATAATAAAATAAACTAATAACAAGTGAATTAGAATACTCATACATAAGTTCACAAAAATGTAATTTAATTATATATATATATAGAAGTATACAATAAACATGTAAAATACATAAGTAAAAATATAGGAAATAGAATGTACCTAAAAAGAGAATATGTTATACAGAGATAAAATGATATGCTAATAGCCTATTTATACACAAGTTGGTTCAACTAATACTCCCATTCAATGGGTTGGGTTAGTGGGTACGTGATCACAAATTTAAACAAACATTATCTCTTTGTTAACATGTAGTGTTTGACTGAGTTTTTCAAATATTTCAAATATACATAACACGTACTAATAAATATACACAACATAACTACACCTATTATTAAATTCTATTGATAAAATAAATATATATTAAATTAAAATTATGCACATAAAAATTAAAACAATTTTTTAACCTTACTTAAATATTTTAGATAACTAGAAATATTTATTTTTAATATAAAAAAATACGCGTCTTTAGATTTATTACCAAATCTATATAATAAAATATTATTTTTCTTATATAACCAAATAATTAAAAATGCGAAAAATGTATATATAATTACCAAAATCATGGTTATTACAAATTTGATCATGGTAATGATGAAGATATCCTACAAATTGAAGCTCTTTTAGTTAAAAAGTTTAGAAATATGGGCTATATAGACTTCAAAAAAAATGTTTTTGAAAAAAAGGCTCTACTTTCTCCAACTTTACCTTGATAAGAGGAATTAAAGAAAGAATGATAGCAAGGAGTCAAGGTATGGGAAAATTACAAGTCAAAGATCAAGTGATATAATTGTGATGAAGAAACAAGCCTCGATCAACAAGAAGAAGAATTGAAGCAAGTTTGGACCAAAAGAACAATTGGGATGATACATTACAAGAGTACAAACTATGCTCACAAAAAAATGGATAATGTTCTATTATCAAGGGCTTTTCTTAATTTTAGGTAAAAGTTACAAAATAAACTAATGGAGATTAAATAATTTAAACATGTATATTTTATTTTGTTGAATGATATTATCTTGTTAAACTAACAATATTGAACAATCAACTTTTGAAATTTATATGAATTATTCATAGTAAAGTCAATATTTATTTAAATTAAAATGATATCAATAGTTTAAATTTGTTTTTATGATTTTCTTGATACTAAAGTATGTTAAACACATTATTGAGACGTCATTTTAAGGATAAAGTAAAGAACATGAACTCACAAATTGTTATGATAAAAACAAACACATTATTCTCAAATCTACTTACTCAAATTTACAAGGAAAATACAATATTGTAAAAATTAAAACTTAAATAATCATCATAAACACATTTATGTTTGCAAAATAAATTGAACAAATTAAATATTTAATCTTGAATTATGAAGTAACTTATATAAAATATGTAAATGTGAAGATTAATGAATAATGATATGTCTTTTCTAAAAAATACATAACATTAATAAATGAATAAGAAAATATTTTATATACTGAATATGAAAAAAAAAATTATTTTATCTTTATCGCCTCCCAACAACACCTAGTATTTTACAAAAAATATAAATTTAAACAATTCGATAAAAATAATATAACTAATTCGGACGTGCTGTAATTTGCCCCATTCTTGGCCCTCAAAATTTTGTATAAAATCCAAATTCAATAGTTTTTTAGAAAAATTGATTCGATCCAAATTCTAAATATGTAAATTAATAAAGCCACCCTTAACACTATTTAATTTATCTTTATTTAAATTATTTAATATTTATCTTTTAAGTTTAAATGAACATTTATCTTTTTTAGTTGAAATAAAGTAGTCAATTAAATTATAATTATTATGTTCCCACTATGGCTTATTGGCTTTCTATTCTACCAAAAATTTATTTTTGTTTACTAATAAAACCTATAATAGTTCTCACTTTGTAAGTCAAGAGTTATTATTGCTATTTAAGCAAGCACAATAACTTCTAATTGGATTTATCTTCTTGTACCTATATAATCCATCAAGAAACTAACAATTCATGTTTTCAATAGAATTGGTCAGACCAAAATTCAAGACTTGTTCCACTAAAACCAAGTCCTAACAACACTTTAAATACTCATTTAAATTTGATAAAATTTACATAAAAATAAGTCAACAAAGAAACATTCAAATCAATACAAGAAGCAGTGTTTAAGATATAGTAAGTCTACTATAGACCACCCCACATGAAGCATGTTTTTTACATAGTATTTAGCATAAAATGATTTAGAAATAGTAATAGTTGCTGCAATCACTAATGGGAAATTGAGAGGATGGAATCAATGGCATGTTGTTCTCCAAGTATGCAAGAGCGGCAGCAACCCCACTTCCAAGTTGTACCAAGGAACCAACATCCTTAAGAATCATCTCCATACCAGTAAGACAGCATATCACTTGCAACTACAAAAAACACCCGTAAGTTTATAGTAGAATATTTATAAATATTTCATTGTTTTTTGAAATAGTTAGTAAGAGGTAAATAGAGAGAAAATATTTATAACTTGTCTCATTTATGAGTGATTATGTGGTCTTAGTAAAAGGAAGTAGGATACAAGGTTATGGCTCATATTATGAGTTTTGACATAGTTTTTTTAAAGCTTCTCAAAGAGAATTGAGGAACTAACATATTTTACTATTAATCTTGTCTCTGGTCAATATGTAGATGCAACAAAATCTATAACATTGAATATAAGAAATGACAATATACCTCATTTAGATTTCTCACATGATCTATCCCGAATCCTTTCATGCTACTTTATTAAGTCCAAGCCATAAGATCCAGTTGTATCATTCTATGCCCTTCTAATAACTTCTCAACTATCAATGTAAGCACGTACCATAACCACAGTAACAATATGACTAATATGACTAAACCGTTCATCTTTCTCAATGCAGTTTTTCAGCCCCGAGGCTTCCACAACAAACCTGTGATATGAACATATAGTCACACAATATCCAAAAATGTAAAATAGAGATGAGCACAGAATAATCCGATTCTTAAAATTCTGTAAACAATTAGATGATGAAATAAAAATCGACTACAATTAAAATCATTGCACTTGTAATTCTTAAATCATCTATAAACTGAACTGGTTTGTAATATTTACATTGTATCTACAAATAATGGTTTCAACATGTTTCTACTTTCTATGCATCTCACAAAGAATACATAATCAAACAAAAAATATTTTCAGTGTTTTGCTTAATTGCATATAAGAATAAAGCATTTAACTTGTTGTTGTTGTAAGGGGAGTGTGCCTTGCTATTATGTTATCAAGTCTTTCCTCCAATATTAGTTTAAGTGATGTGAGACCAGATAAAAGTTGAATGGAGCGAGTAAAAAATCTCGTGTTCAATTTGTTTCACCTATTTGGCTCTCATTACATAAGCAACTCATGAATTCTTGTTTATATATAAAAATAATATATAAGAC
Organism: Apium graveolens; assembly: GCF_009905375.1. NCBI lineage: Eukaryota > Viridiplantae > Streptophyta > Magnoliopsida > Apiales > Apiaceae > Apium > Apium graveolens. The sequence goes on from NW_027417139.1 coordinate 71,598, forward strand.
TCTGTGTTAGGAGGGTTAGGACGGTCAAATATATTTCAACATATAAAGTGAATTCAATAATTATTGTAGTTTGCTAGAATCAAGAATATATGGTCACATTTTGTGTAATACAACTTATGTATTATAGCCACTATCATATATTGTCGCTTATGAATTTTTGCACATAAAATTATATAATAACGCTATGTTAAATCGTAGAAATATATAAAAATACTTTCCAAGATAATCAAAAATTAATAACTTTCCGTTCTTTGAGAACAACTTTGTCATCAATATCACCAACACCAAGAAAATGCTTGATGTACCAATGGATCATCATTCTTTTGAGCAGACCTTGACGCTTAATGATATATAATGATATCACTACATGGTAAGGTTTTCTCCAAAAACTTTATCAAAATATCCACAATTTATTTAAGTTCCTCTTTAAGAGAATGGTAATGTGTGATATGATAGCTGAGTACTGGTATTTGATTTCTTAAACCTTAAATCTAATAAACATGGTTAACAATATGGAAATGAAAATTAATTTAAAGTTAAAATAAATAAGAAAATAGTAGAGATGATAGAAACATTACAATTTTCCTCGTATTCTAGTGGATTATAGAGTGTTATATACATGTATGTCTCAATACATGGAGGCTCTAATTTTTTATAATGTAGTACTTTGCAATGGAGAAATTTGATCAAAATTAAAGAGTGGTTATTAATTAGAGAGACACATTGTGTTCAATTTAGTTTTACTTACACATATTTCTCAACAAATCAATTCTATGTTAAAATCCTTTTTATCCATATAATTAATAAATTGAGTTCTAGTGGTGGATTATTGAATCTCGTACATGGCAAAAAGGAGAAAATAAAGTGTACCAAAGTTTTTTAAGTTGTAAAAGAGAACTTTAATCGTTATATCAATAAATATCCATTCCAACATATCTTATGCCTTAAAATATCAATTTTTAACCGAGCCACACCCTTTTTTCCCTTGTGACTTCAAAGCAATAATTGTATTATGAGCTTATAGCCTCCTTTCATTAAACGCGCTCTATTTGTTAGACACTGTCTACATTAAACATAGTTTGAACTTATTCACCACCACCTTCGACAGTATGCGCATCACAACATTATAAAAATAGATAGGTCGAAGATCTTCCATATGTTTCAGTTGTTTAACCTTAGGAATAAGACATACAAGCCTACGATTTAGTTCCCTAGGCCCATGTCGTGTATCAAACAAAATTTGACAAAATAGAACAACATATCTTTTAAAAATATTTCAATACGTTTGAAAAATGCCGGGTTCGACCCATGTGGATCTAGTGAGTTGTATTGATGCATGAACAAGACTACATTCTTAACTTCCTCCTCCCTAATACCTCCCTAATAGGTACTATGACCTAGTGATTGTGAAATAATAATTAAAAAAAGTTTGCAAAAAGGGTAAAATTTGACACGACCTTAATCGAATAACCATATATAAAAACAAAACGGTAAAATTTGACAAAAATTTAAACAACTTACCCGAGCAGAAACAAAACCATGTAAAACCATAGGAAAAAACATATGTGTGTGTACTATCCAACTAAATCATAGTGGAAGACATATAGATGTGGAAGCCATAACAAGGAATATCAGATATGCATGTCCCATAATTACAATATACCTGTTTGTCTTGTCGTGGTTTCGGTATTTTTGTTTATAACTATGAACCAAAGCCAAAGCGACCAAATCGAGATGTTCCTCCAGACTCTGATATTTTACCATGAGCAGAAGATGCTTTTTTGATGAGTCGATTTGATCCATGTCTGTGGAGAAACGACCCTGCAAAGAGAAAGTCAGGTACCGGGATTTGTAAATAACAATCTGAGAATCTCAGATTGAAATTTAATTTAATTCCTTATCACCAAATGATAAGGAGTTGTCAAAAAAGAGCACAAAATGTTTTACCTATCCAAGGGGATCCATGTTATAAAAGATGGCAACCTTTCCACTTTTGCTAACTTGATACATTTCCCTCTAGTAGGTAGCAAGGTCATAGTTGAAGATCAATGTCCTCCACCAATACTATAGATGTCATTTTCTTCGTTATTTGTATTAGTAACATATCGCCTCTCCGTCCTTGAACTATTCTTGTTATCGACACTTGTGGTATCTCTTCTTTCAAGACATTCGTTCTCACTTCCCGTAGCTCGGGTCATCTTCTCACAATTTTCTTTTATCTTTTTTCTAAAATGAAACCAGTAAAAAAAATTATAAGATGTGAATTATAATAACAGTTGCTTAATTGATTCTTAATAAACAATTATACAAACACCTTTATATGACCTAGGCGATTGGACACAAGTTTTTTATTTAACGAGTCAATATATAATAAAACATCTGAAAGTATTGAATTTCTTCTTTGTAGTACTTCATTCTATAAAGATTAACAAACTATTAGAACATGGAGCAAACAAAAAGTCCAATATACAAATTCTACTTTTACAACGACAAGTGATACCTTACAATTTCATACCACTGTCATTCCAAACAAATCCCAATACAAATCAGAACTGATAATAAGACACGATTGACATATAAACATGATTTATTAAATAAACCTTAATTAACAATAATTGACCAAATTTAATCTTCTCCTAAATTAAATTTAGTGAATTGAAATAACTTTAGGAAAGATGATTTGGGGAAAAAAATACATTTCGTTCAAGGTTTGATCTTTTCCGAGATTTAATCTTCTTGGAGCTTTAGTCTTTAAAAAGATTTAATATTCAGTGTTTGAGAGAAATATTTCAGCAAAGATTTAATCTTTCGCCGCAGCGGAGATTGTTTGACAGTCTTGGTTTTTTTAATAGACAGCCGGGAAAACAATTTCAGCAAGCCCGCTCACAAGTTTTGAACAAGACCGCCTAACTTTTGGGCCCAAATCTCTGATCTATTGTAACGATTATATAATGTATTGCAATAACATGTATTTGTAACGACCTCGAAATTTTGTTGATTCAGTTGCAATGTTTTTAAAATCCCTTGCAATAGACATGAAATCACCTTTCAACAACAATGTTTTTTGGATAGTTTTAAAAATCTGGTTGCGAAAGCAATTCTATGGTATAATGAACTAAACCATGTATAACCATTATTCATCTAATACCTGATTCTCCTACAGGGTGGAAGTTATTCCTCATACATACCCTAATATACTCTGGTGATATTTATGAATTACTTTATGCTCTGAAATAAATGTTTTATCAATATTTATTATGATTCTGTTTTATTGAATTATAATATTTATCATGTTGAATTGTTATAAAATTGGATAGGTTTCTAAATATGGAACAGATTCGTGGTCTGATCAGATTGGTGGTCATATTAGGCCAATGTGTGCCTTGGATCCAGTATAGAGAACAGAGCTGTGTGCCTTAATCGGGTTAGTGTGTCACTGATTAGTAGCCTAACCTTGGTTTTAAACTTAAAAATAAATATCCAATTCTAATAATTACTTAAAAAGGAACTTGATTCCTATGAATCATTTCAATTGTTCATTGTTAAGACCCAATTATTGTTATTATAACTTGTTGAGCTAGTTAGCGCACCCTTGTGAATCTGTTTAAGTCATTCTATAGTTAAAATGGAAATTATTGGTAACGAGGATCTCCAGTCCAGTATGCGATCTATGATTCCGGGTTGAGTTGGATCGAGCTGGTTTGAGTTATGCAAGTTTGTAAGAATGATTTCATTTTCAGTTGTAGGTTAAACTAGTTGGGATTTGGTATGACATAATAAAAGTCAAGGTTGTGGTTGGTTTCTCATACTTTAACCTGTTGTGATCCGTGGTTACGTAAATAAGGGTAATTGCATATAATATTTCTTATACAGGTTTATATAATATGTGTGTTGTGAACCCCAAACTTCTGACGCGGGTTTGGAGGGCGTCACAACCATCATCTCTGAAGCTAAATTAACTACTAATATTACCTAATATACAACCAGTACTACCACTAAAGCTACCAACAATGCTACCATAAATTGCCACTACTAAGACTAACCAATATAATATCAATGCTACCACCTGTAATACCATAATTAAACTGGCCATAAATTGAACTGCTTAAGCTTGCACGAACTTCAACACCAACACCAATAATACCACCACTAAGCTACCAATACAACCACTAAGCTACCACCAATGCCACCATCAATGCCACTACTAAGACTAACCATTATAATATCAAAGCTACCACCTGTAATACCATAATTAAACTTACCATAAATGGAACTGCTTAAGCTAGCACAAACTTCAAAACCAACACCAATAATGCCACCACCAATTTTCTTGCAAAGATTACCGGTTTCAATGCCACCAATTGTACTGATAAGAGCACCAGGACCAATGGCACCATCAATGCCAGCAAATCCACTACTAATATTATCGTTTCTAGTACCACCAATGTAACCACTAAAGATGCTAGTCATGCTGCAACAAATCCCACTTTTAAAACTACCCAATATACAACCAATGCTACTACCACTTATGCCATTATTAAAGTTACCACAAATGATACTTTTTAAGTTAGCACGAACTTCACCACCAACAATCCCACCACCAATTCCACTCCTAAGATTACGACTACTAGTGCCACCAATTGGACTAGTAAAATTACCATCATCAGTGACACCGCCAGCAATATTACTACTGGATTAAAGAAAAACCATAACTCTATACTTTTCAAATAGTTACGGATCTATAGAAGTTACTTAACAACGGGTTCTAGTGAGGCTGAAAATGGTGACCCTACCTATTCATGTATTGAAAATATAAGTTCTTCCAACATTAAAAAATTTCCCAAACAAAGCCTACAACTCTATCAAGTAAGAAATCTCATTTTCAACCATGTGTGTTGTGAAATGAAGTTAAAAAGTCATGGGGCTTCGTGAGATGGGAAACTCCGAATATAAGTAAACTTCGTGTTTTATTAGGTCAACAAAGAGTAATTTAGAGTTGTTTGTCATATATACATTAGAAAAAAAAACACACCCCGCATAGATCCACTTGTACTATATACATTTATATTAATAATATATATTGGCATGGTAAAGTTAAAGAATAAAAAAGAGAACTTACACGGTATATTGAGGAAGAGAAAGGGAAAGTACTTGGAGCATTTTCTTCAATCTTTTCGTAACTTGTTGCAAGTAGTAAGAAAAATATAATTCATGTGAAAATGTCTCTAAAGTAAGGTCATACATAAACATAAAATAAATTTAATAGTATAATTCAACAAATATGAACATAAAATATAAATAATGCGTGGGCTTCTTTTCTATAAATTTTCATTTTTTTCATATATCATGTAATTGATTATTTATGAGGAACAAAAAAAATTAATACAAATGTAACTGACTTTTTTTCTAACCTTGACATATAATCTTGAAAGGATAATTCTTGACATAGAGGTCATGTAAAAATAAATACAAGTGACATTCCATTTAAATCTATATACATATATACAAGGAAAATGGGATACTTATTTTAGTGTTTGATTTCTACCAAAAGTTTATGCAAATAACACATATGAAAAGAAAATGAAGAAACAGGGAAATATAAATTATTACCTTAACTTTGTTAAACAACATCAATTCATGATAACGAGTAAACCTTATCCACTTAGTCCTCCACCAATTCATTTGATTAGTCCTCCACCAATTCATTTAGAGATGTGTTTACCCTTAGAGCACCAAAACACTCTTTCATAGAAAAAACAAATAACTCCAAAACACTATTTCATGGCCTATTTCATGGCCATATACAAATTTATTTTGTTTGTAAGGCGGAGGGCTTGTGCTAAAATTAGGGTTTTAGCTACCTTTTTAATATCCTATAATTTGCAGTCCCAATTGTATATCATGGGTTTCAATGGGCCAAATTTAGTTTAAATTGTTTTTTATCTTAGTATCAATTTCTTATTACAAATTCAATTTTTTTTATAAAAATATAATTTAAAAAGTGCTCCACGTATTATACAAACTAATTGGGTCTTGATTTACAACCATAAGTAAACAAGCATTACTTTAATTTATTTTGTATTGTAAATTAAATGAGATTCTATAAATTAAGTGTTAAGCATTGTATAAAAAACTTAACTAAAAATGATATTTTCTTGAAAATTTTAAATTTTATTTAGTGAAATTATATATTAATTCCCTACTCACCTCAACTAACAATAATGTATGTAGTAATACAACCCTAACTAAGAATAATAGAAGTACTACTACCATACATTCAATTCTTAAAAACCTCTCACAATAATTCAGATATTATTGGTCATGTAAAAATTAATATTACCATGACAACATTTAATCAAATTAAATTTGTAGAGGTAGAAGATAGCATACCAAATTTCTGACAATACAATTTTTGAAAATATTTACTAATTGCTATGTTAATTTAAACATAGGAATTAAAATGAATGATAATATGATTGTTGATTTTTATTTTATTCTTAGTCAATTTGATTTGAACATGTAAAATGACAATATATTGTGGGTAAGACTACATGTACCATATTCATTCACTGGTTCATTGGGAAAAATCTAAATTGGAAAGAAATTAAATGAGAAATGCACTGATAGTGTCTAAGTCTAAAGTTGTTTGACTTGACCATATGTACTTTAACATAATTATAATGAATATTTTTAATATTTTCAATTTTATTGAAATTTTTTTAGTTAAAACAATGTTTATATTTATAAACTTGTTTTCTAACTCAAAATTTTCAATAGACAAATTTTTCAACAAATTTTGGGTCTTTTCACAATGTGGGTATCAAATGCAAAAAGAACATTATTTTGTCAAATATGTTCCAAAATATAATTCCATTATTTTTTTAAGATGAATAAAGAGGATACGTACAAAAATAATTTCTAAAATTTCCTTTTTTGGATAAAATTATTAATATTAAACTTTAATTCAAAAAAATAATTATTTTAAAAAGATATGTAAAATTATTAATTTTACATGAACAAAGTTCAAAAAACATGTCTTATGGGATGAAGTATATTCTACTAAGTTTGGCCTATGATTTTAAGTAATTCATCATTTATATTGACTTTGGTATGAAATGACTATTATCATTTACATTACTTATATTTTGTACTCCCCATTTTTTATAGTTCTTTGAGTAATTTTAATCCAAATTAGTTATTTGAATAAATATTTCTTTTCTTGCAAATATTTTAAGAAAATATAAAAAAATAATAAGATCGCCAAATTGCGAGAAAAACTATTAAAAAGGAGATCAAAATTTAAATTCAAAGTTTGTCAAATCCCAGAACATACCTCAATTTTTGTCCAAAGGCAGAACCTACCGATGTAGGTGGGAATTGAGTTATGATTTCCTGAAAATTAAAAAATGGCTTATAAACATTCAAAAAATTTGGTGTCAAAAGTTGATGATATTAGTATATAACTATCACATTTGTTCCATTAGTATTTCATGTGAGAGTTTAACAAAAATGACCTCATCAGTATTTATTGATGAATACTTCTCATCAACATTGTTCATATTAGTATTTTGTATATTATAGCATATGTGTTAGGATTCCCTATTGATTTTATCTTTATATTGATTGTGTAAGTGTGCAATATATAAGCAGAAATTAGGTTAACAATAGTAGGTTAACATTGTTGCATTTATTTTATCATACACATAACCTAAAAGCTCTCAAGATATTTGCTCATGTTGAGCTAGAGAATTTTGGAATAAGTTTTTAGTCAATAATATAAAAACTATTCTACATTATTGATTACATAATTGGATTTTATTGTTATAATTATATTGACCCCCTCTATAGGTAATTAAAGGCCTAAAAATTGATATCAAAGCTTGGTATTTATATAAAATCAATTTAAGATCCACAAAATAATCATTAATGGCAGATAATGAAACTCAACAAAATGTGCCATCACCATTAGACATAAATCAAATCAACAACAATATGAGCATATATGAAACCCTCAAATTTTCAATCTTGAAAATTAATGAATATCATTTCTGTAAAGTGGAGATGACTATATGTTTGCAGGTAACACATCTTGAATATTGGAAGGGATTTATGATGGACCTCGTTAGCCCATGAAAATGGTTGTTGCTCTTCGTGGTCAAGAAAAAAATGGAAAAGTTGGGCATTTTTGCATAACAATCTAGACAGTGTGATGTCCCCTAGGTTTATTGGATGCAAAACAACCAAGGAAATTTGAGACACTTTGGTGGTTAAGTGTAAGGCAGAACGGCTATCAAGAAGATTCGAAAGACAATACTCAATGACCAGTATGAGCACTTTGACTCAAAAGTTGAGGAGTCTTTCTTTGAAATCTATGATAGATTTCAGAAATTGTTGAATGATTTGTCACTTGTTGATATAGAGTATGATCCAGCAGAGCAGATTCAAACTTGAAGGTTCTTCTTGCACTTCCTCAAAAGTGTGACTTGAAAGTTATATCAATAAGGGATAACTATGATCTTCACACATCTCTAGTTAAGATAAATGGAATTCTTAAAACTAATGAACTCGAGATGGAGGAAACAATAGAGAAATTTGCAAGAAACATCCATTTCAAAATGAAAGGCCAGGATTGTATAGTCTAACACTGAGTCTCAAATACTCATGATGGCTTACAAATATATTCAGGAAATGAAATTGATCATGGTAATGATGAAGATATCCTACAAATTGATGCTCTTTTAGTTAAAAAGTTTAGAAATATGGGCTATATAGACTTCAAAAAAAATATTTTTGAAAAAAATGCTGTAGTTCCTAGAACTTTACCCTGATAAGAGGAATTAAAGAAAGAATGATAGCAAGGAGTCAAGGTATGGGAAAAGTACAAGTCAAATATCAAGTGCTATAATTGTGATAAAGTCTGGCACTTTGCCGCTCATTCAGAAAGCCAAACGCTGAGAAGAAGCAAGCCTTGATGAGCAAGAAGAAGAATTGAAGCAAGTTTTGACCAGAAACACAATTGGGATGATACATTACAAGAGTACAAACTATGCTCACAAAAAATTGCATAATGTTGTGTATTTCTAACAAAGTAAATTTTATTATATATATGATTTAACTTTTTTCTATTATAAAGGGCTTTTCTTAATTTTAGGTAAAAGTTAGAAAATAAATTAATGGAGAGTAAATATTTTAAAGATGTATATTTTATTTTGTTGAAAGATATTATCTTGTTAAACTAAGAGGTTGAACAACCAACTTTTGGAAATTTATATGAAATATTCATAGTAAAGTCAATATTTATTTAAATTGAAATGATATCAATAGTGTAAATTAGTTTTTATGATTTTCTTGATAATAAAATATGTTAAACACATTATTGAGACGTCTTTTTAAGGATAAAATAAAGAACATGAACTCATAAATTGTTATGATAAAAACAAACACATTATTCTCAAATCTACTTACTCAAATTTACAAGGAAAATACAATATTGTAAAAAATAAAACTTAGATAATCATCTTAAACATATTTATGTTTGCAAAATAAATTGAACAAATTAAATACTTAATCTTGAATTATAAAGTAACTTATATATAATATGTAAATGTCAAGATTAATGAATATTGATATGTCTTTCCTAAAAATACACAACATTAATAAATTAATAAGAAAATATGTTATATACTGAATATGAAAAAAAAATTATTTTATCTTTATGGCCTCCCAACAACACCTAGTATTTTACAAAAAATATAGGTTTAAACAATTCAATAAAAACAATGAACAATTATCCACGATTCAATTTAAAATCCATTTATATAACAACTAAATCGACTAATTATTATTGAATCAATATTTGTAAATAAGGTACCTAATATTGATTAATGATATATAAAAATACATTATATTTATTGTTAAATATAAACCATAAAAAATTTGAAAAACTCGTCTGATTCGATCTTAAGAAAGTCATATTTAAAAAGGCCGGAAGCTGCCTGAACATATATTTTATTACAAAATTTTGCTTCTCTCCTAAAGAGAAAAAACTTGGATTAACTCAAAATCGGAATTTTAAAAATATCAAAATAATTTTTTTGATAGTTTTATTTTTCATCCAATTTTTTACACTAAAATATTTTGGGATAAAATTCTAAATCAGAAAAAATTCTACACATCTTTAATATATTTAAAGAAAAATTAACAAATGTAAATTATTTTTCGAAGAAACGAAAAGTAATAAAATTAAGTTTTTTACATATATCTAATTCGGACTTGCTGTAATTTGCGCCATTATTGGGCCTCAAAATTTTGTATAAATTCCAAATTCATTATTTTTTTAGAAAAATTGATTTGATCCAAATTCTAAATATGTGAATTATTTAAGCCGCCCTTAACACTATTTAATTTATCTTTATTTAAATTATTAAATATTTATCTTTTAAGTTGAAATGAACATTTATCTTTTTTAGTTGAAATAAATTAGTCAATTAAATTATAATTATTATGTTCCCACTATGACTTATGGCTTTCTATTCTACCAAAAATTTATTTTTATTTGCTATAGAACCTATAATATTTCTCACTTTGTAAGTCAAGAGTTATTATTCTATTTAAGCAAGCAAAATAACTTCTAATTGGATTTATCTTCTTGTACCTAGATAATCCATCAAAAAACTAACAATTCATGTTTTCAATAGAATTAGTTAGACCAAAATTCAATACTTGTTCCACTAAAACCAAATCCTAACAACACTTTAATCCTCATTTAAACTTGATAAAATTTACATAAAAATAAGTCAACAAAGATACATGCAAATCAATGCAAGAAGCAAGAAGCAAGAAGCAGTGTTTAAGATATAGTAAGTCTACTATAGACCACCTCACATGAAGCATGTTTTTTACATAGTATTTAGCATAAAATGATTTAGAAATAGTAATAGTTGTTGCAATCACTAACCGGGAATTCAGAGGATGGAATCATTGGCATGTTATCGTTAATTCAGACGTTGTACCAAGTAACCAACATCCTTAAGAATCATCTCGGTACAAGCAAGACACCTTATCACTAGCAACTACAGAAAACACACATAAGTTTATAGTAGAAATTTTATAAATATTTCTATGAATATGCAATTTAAACTTAAAAGTGAATATCCAATTACATAATTGCTTAACTAGAAACTTGATTTCTATGAATCATTTCAGTTGATCATTTTATCATTGTTTACCCTCGGTTATTGTTAGTTTAACTTGCTGAGCTAGTTAGCTCACCCTTGCGAATCTGTTTATGTCATTCTACAGGTAAAAAGGAAATTGTTGGTAACGAGGATCCCCGGTCCAGTATGCGAGCTAAGATTCTAGGTTGAGTTGGATCGAGCTAGCATGAGCTTTAAGTTGTAGTTTGAGTTATGCAAGTTTGAAAGCATGATTTCATTTTTAGTTGTAAGTTAAACTAGTTGGGATTTGGTACAACGTAATAAAAGTTAAGGTTTTGGCTTGTTTTCATATTTAACCTGTTGCGATGCGTGGTTGTGTAAATAAGGGTTATGGCATATAATTTTTCATATACAGATTTATATATTGTGTGTGTTGTGAAACCCAAACTTCTGACCCGAGTTGAGAGGGTGTCCCAACCACCATTTCCGAAACTAAATCAACTACTAATATTACCTAATATATACCCAATGCTACCACTAAAGCTACTAAATTGCTACCACAATTGCCGCTACTAAGACTAACCAATATTTCAGCAATGATACCACTATGCCAACTAGCCATTTTACCACTAATACCACCACTAAAGATGCAAGCTATGCTACCACCAATACCACTACTAAGATTAACCAATATAACATCAATGCTACCACCTGTAATACCATAATTAAAGTGGCCATAAATGGAATTTCTTAAGCTAGAAAAAACTTCACCACCAATACATATAATATCACTACCAATTATCTAACAAAGATTACCGCTTCCAATGTCACCAGTTACACTAATAAGAGCACCAGGAGCAATGTAACCATCAATGCCACCAAATCCACTACTAATATTATCGTTTGAGGTACCACTAATGTAACCACTAAAGGTGCTAGTCATCCTACTACCAATGCAACTATACCACCAATGATACTACCACTCATGCCATTATTAAAGTTACCACCAATGATACCCCATAAGGTAGCATAAACTTTACCACCAACAATCCCACCACGAATTCCACTCCTAAGGTTATGACTTCTAGTACCACCAATTGGACTAGTAAAATTACCACCACCAATGACACCGCCTACAATATTACTACTGGATTTGAGAAAAACTTATAACTCTATACTTTTCGAATTGTTACCGAACTATAGTAGTTACATAAGGAATGGGTTCTAGTGAGGCTGAAAATGGTGACCCTACCTATTCATGTATTGAAAATATAAGTTCTTACACTACTAAAAAATTTCCACAAAAAACCCCACATCTCTATCAAGTAGAAATCTCATTTTCAATCATGTGTCTTGTGAAATTAAGTTAAAAAGTGACCGGGCTTAGTGAGATGGGAAACGCCATATATAAGTAAATTTTGTGTGTTATTAGGTAACATAAAGTAATTTCGAGTGGTTTGTCATATATACATTAGAAAAATAAAAAACATACCCCACATAGATCCACTTGTACTATGTGCATTTATATTTATGATATATATTGGCATGGTAAAAGTTAAAAAATAACAAAGAAACCTTAGATGGTAGATTGATGAAGAGGAGAAAGGGAAGGGACTTTTAGCATTTTCTTCATTATTTTTGGAACTTGTTGCAAGTAGTAAGAAAAATATAATTCTTGTGCAAATTCTCTAAAGTAAGGTCACACACAAACATAAAATAAATTGAATAGTACAATTCAACAAATATGAACATAAAATATAAATAATGTGTGGGCTTCTTTTCTTTAAATTTTCATTTTTTAATATATCATGTATTTGATTATTTATGAGGAACAAAAATATTAATACAAATGTAAGTGAATTTTTTTCTAACTTTAACATATAATATTGAACTGATAACTCTTGACATCATGGTCAGTAAATTTACTTACATATATAAAATGAAAATGGGGGATTATTATAGTATTTGATATTTACCAAAAGTTTTTGCAAAAAACACATATGAAAGGAAAATGAAGAAACCCGGAAATATAAATTATTACTTTAATTTAAACAACATCAATTGATGATAACCTCTAAACCTTATTGGCTTAGTCCCCCACCCGTTCATTTGATTAGTCCTCCATCAATTCATTTAAAGATGTGTTTAACCTTACACACCAAAACACTTTTTCATAGAGAATACAAATAACTCCAAAACACTATTTCATGGCCCCCTTGTACCTATATTAGGGTTTTACCTACCTTTTCATATCCTTTATTTTGCAGGCAAAATTGTATATAATTGTTTCAATTGGCCAAATATAGTTTAAATTGTTTTTTTTATCTTAGTATTAATTTCTTATTACAAATTTCAATTTTTTCAATTTTATAAAAATATAATTTAACAAAGTCTGCTCCATGTATTATATAAACTAATTGGGTATTGATTTACAAGCATAGGTAAACAAGCATTACTATAATTTATTTTATATGGTAAATAAAATGAGTTTCTATAAATTAAGTGGTAAGCATTGTATAAAAATCTTAACTTGAAAATGACATTTTCTAGAGAGTTTTAAATTTTTTTTAGTGAAATTATATATAAATTGCCTACTCACCTCAACTAACAATAATATATGTACTACTACAACCCTAACTAACAATAATAGAAGTACTACTATAATAGATTCAACTCTAAAAAACTCTCACAATAATTAGAAAATTAATTGTCATGTACAAATTAATATTACCATAACAACATTTAATCAAATTAAATTTTTAGAGGTATAAGATAGCATAGTATTTAGCATAAAATGATTTAGAAATAATTGGTGCAATCACTAATGGGTAATTCAGAGGATGGAATCATCGGCAAGTTGTTCTCCGAGTATGCAGAAGCTGCAGCAACCCCACTTCCAACTTGTACCAAGTAACTAATATCCTTAAGAATCATCTCCATACCAGTAAGACAGCCTCTAAGTTTATAGTAGAATATTTATAAATATTTCATTATTTTTCGAAATGGTTAGTAAGAGGTAAATAGAGAAAATATTTATAACTTACCTGGTTTATGAGTGATTGTGTGGTCTTACAAAAGGAAGTACGATACAAGGTTATGGCTCATATTATGAATTTGATCAGATGTGGAGGCCATAACAAGGAATATCAGATATGCATGTCCCATAATTATAATATACCTGTTTGTCTTGTCGTGGTTTCGGTATTTTTGTTTATAACTATGAGCCAAAGCCAAAGCTACCAAATCGAGATGTTCCTATAGACTCTGATATTTTACCTTGAGCAGGAGATGCTTTTTTGATGAGTCGATTTGATCCAAGTTTGTGGAGGAACCACCTTGCAAAAAGAAAGTCAGGTACCCGGATTTGTAAATAACAATCTGAGAATCTCATATTGTAATTTAATTTAATTCCTTATCAACATATGATAAGGAGTTGTCAAAAAAAGAGCACAAAATGTTTTACCTATCCAAGGGAATCCATGTTATAAAAGATTGCAACCTTTCCACTTTTCCTAACTTGATACATTTCCGTGTAGTACGTAGCAAGGTCATAGTTGCAGAGCAATGTCCTCCACCAATACTATAGATGTCATTTTCTTCGTTATTTGTATTAATAACATATCACCTCTCTGTCCTTGAACTATTCTTGTTATCAACACTTGTGGTATCTGTTCTTTCAACACATTTGTTCTCAATTCCCGTAGCTCGGGTCATCTTCTCACAATTTTCTTTTATCTTTTTCTAAAATGAAACCAGTAAAAAAAATTATAAGATGTGAATTATAATAACACTTGCTTAATTGATTATTTATAAACAAGTATACAAACACCTTTATATGACCTAGGCGATTGGACACAAGTTTTTTATTAAACGAGTCAATATATAATAAAATATCTGAAAGTATAGAATTTCTTCTTTGTAGTACTTCATTCTATAAAGATTAACAAACTATCAGTTTACGGAGCAAACAAAAAGTCCAAAATAAAAATTCTACTTTTACAACTACAAGTGATTCCTCACAATTTCATACCACTGTCATTCCAAACATATCCCAATACAACTCAGAACTGATAATAAGACACGATTGACAAATAAACATGATTTAATAAATAAACCCTAATTAACACATAGTGTAACATTGATAAAAGATCCCAAACACAAATTAACATAGAAACAAAAAAGCAAGGAGGCAAATTAAACAATAATTACCAATAATCGACCAAATTTAATCTTCTCCTAAATTAAATTTAGTGAATTGAATGAACTTTAGGACAGATGATTTGGGGAAAAAATACATTTCGTTCAAGGTTTAATCTTTTCCGAGATTTAATCTTCTTGGAGCTTGAGTCTTTACAAAGATTTAGTATTCAGTGTTTGAGAGAAGTATTTCAGCAAAGATTTAATCTTTCACCGCAGTGGAGATTGTTTGACAGTCTGTGTTTTTTTTATTTATTTAATAGACAACCGAGAAAACAATTTTAACAAGCCCGCTCACAAGTTTTGAACAAGACCGCCTAGCTTTTGGGCCAAAATCTCTGATCTACTGTAACAATTATATAATGTATTGCAATAACATATATTTGTAACGACCTCGAAATTTTGTTGATTCAGTTGGAATGTTTTTAAATTCCCTTGCGATAGACATGAAATCACCTTTCAACAGCAACATTTTTTAGATAGTTATTAGAAATCTGGTTGCAAAAGCAATTATATGGTATAGTGAACTAAACCTTGTATAACCATTATTCATCTAATACCTGATTCTCCTTCAGGCTGGAAGCAATTCCTCATACATTCCCTGATATACTCTGGTGATATTTATGAATTGCTTTATGCTCTGAAATAAATGTTTTATCATTGAATTATAATATTTATCATGTTGAATTGTTATAGAATTGAATAGATTTCTAAATATGGAACAGATTCGTGGTCAGACCAGATTGGTGGTCATATTAGGCCAATATGTTTCTTGGATCCTGTATAGAGAGCAAAGCTGTGTGCCTTGATCGGGGTTTGTGTGTCACTGATCAGCAGCCTAACCTTGATTTTAAACTTAAAAATAAATATCCAATTCTAATAATTGATTAACAAGGAACTTGATTCCTATGAATCATTTCAATTGATCATTGTTTACACCCAGTTATTGTTATTATAACTTGTTGAGCTAGTTAGCTCACCCGTGTGAATATGTTTAGGTCATTCTACAGTTAAAATGGAAATTGTTGGTAACGAAGATCCCCAGTCCAGTATGCGATCTAGGATTCCCGGTTGAGTTGGATCGAGTTAGTTTGAGTTATGCAAGTTTGTAAGAATGATTTCATTTTCAGTTGTAAGTTTAACTAGTTGGGATTTGATATGACGTAATAAAAGTCAAGGTTGTGGTTGGTTTTCATACTTCACCAGTTGGGATCCATGGTTGCGTAAATAAGGATAATTGCATATAATATTTTATATACAGGTTTATATAATATGTGGGTTGTGAACCCCAAACTTCTGACCCGGGTTTGGAGGGCGTCACAACCATCATCTCCGAAGCTAAATTAACTACTAATATAACCTAATATACAACCAGTGCTACCATTAAAGCTACTAGCAATGCTACCATCAATTGCCACTACTAAGACTAACCAATATAACATCAATGCTACCACCGGTAATACCATAATTAAACTGGCCATGAATGGAACTGCTTAAGCTAGCACGAACTTCAACACCAACACCAATAATATCATCACCAATTCTCCTGCAAAGATTACCGCTTTCAAAGCCACCAATTACACTAATAAGAGCTCCAAGACCAATGGCACCATCAATTCCAGCAAATCCACTACTAATATTATCATTTCTGGTACCACCAATGTAACCACTAAAGATGCTAGTCATGCTGCCACTAATCCCGCTATTAAAACTACCCAATATATCACCAATACTACTACCACTTATGCCATTATTAAATTTACCACCAATGATACACCTTAAGTTAGCACGAACTTCACCACAAACAATCCCACCACAAACTCCACTCCTAAGATTACTACTACTAGTGCCTCCAATTCGACTAGTAAAATTACCACCACTAGTGACACAACCAACAATATTACTACTGGATTAAAGAAAAACCATAACTCTATACTTTTCAAATAGATATGGATCTATAGAAGTTATTAAGCAATGGGTTCTAGTGAGGCTGAAAATGGTGACCCTACGTATTCATGTATTGAAAATATAAGTTCTTCAAACACTAAAAAATTTCCCAAACAAAGCCTACATCTCTATCAAGTAAGAAATCTCATTTTTAACCATTTGTGTTGTGAAATGAAGTTAAAAAGTGATGGGGCTTCGTGAGATGGGAAACTCAGAATATACGTAAACTTAGTGTGGTATTAGGTCAACAAAGAGTAATTTAGAGTTGTTTGTCATATATACATTAAAAAAATAAAAAATACACGGCAAATAGATCCACTTGTACTATGTGCATTTATATTTATAATATATATTGGCATGGTAAAAGTTAAAAAATAACAAAGAAATCTTACACGGTACATTGATGAACACGAGAAAGGGAAGGCACTTGCAACATTTTCTTCATTGTTTTTGGAACTTGTTGCAAGTAGCAAGAAAAAAATAATTCCTGTGAAAATGTCTCCAAAGTAAGGTGGTACATAAACATTAAACAAATTTAATAGTATAATTCACCAAATATGAACATTAAATATAAATAATAAGTGGGCTTCTTTTTTATAAATTTTCATTTTTTTCATATATCTTGTATTCGATTATTTATGAGGAACAAAAAAAATTAATACAAATGTAACCGATTTTTTTTCAAACATTGACATATAATCTTGAAAGGATAATTCTTCACATAGAGGTCATCTAAAAATAAATACAAGTGACATTCCATGTAAATCTACATACATATATACCAGGAAAATGGGTTACTTTTTTTAGTGTTTATGCAAATAACACATATGAAAAGAAAATGAAGAAACAGGGAAATAGAAAATTATTACCTTACTTTGTTAAACAACATCAATTCATGATAACCTGTAAACCTTATCCACTTAGTCCTCCACCAATTCATTTGATTAGTCGTCCACCAATTCATTTGGAGATGTGTTTAACCAAAACACTCTTTCATAGAAAAATAAATAACTCCAAAACACTATTTCATGGCCTATTTCATGGTCATGTACAAATTCATTTTGTTTGTAAGGCGGCGGGCTTATGCTGATATTAGGGTTTTACCTACCTTTTTATTATCCTATATTTTGCAGGCCCAATTGTATATCATTGGGTTTTAATGGGCCCAATTTAGTTTAGATTGTTTTATATCTTAGTATCAATTTCTTATTACAAATTCAATTTTTTTCTTTTTGTAAAAATATAATTTAACAAAGTCTGATCCATGTATTATACAAACTAATTGGGTGTTGATTTACAACCATAAGTAAACAAGCATTACTCTAATTTATTTTGTATTGTAAATAAAATGAGATTCTATAAATTAAGTGGTAACTATTGTATAAAAAACTTAACTAAAAATGATATTTTCTCGAAAATTTTAAATTTTATTTAGTGTAATTATATATAAATTCCCAACTGACCTCAAATAACAATAATATATGTACTACTACAACCCTAACTAAGAATAATAAAGTACTACTATCATACATTCAAGTCTTAAAAACCTCTCACAATAATTCATATACTATTGGTCATGTAAAAATTAATATTACCATGACAACATTTAATCAAATTAAATTTCTAGAGGTATAAGATAGCATACCAAATTTTTGACAAACAAGTTATAGGTATGGGAAAAATGATACAATTTTTAAAAATATTTACAAATTTCTATGTTTATTTAAACATAGGAATTAAAATGAATGATAACATGATTGTTGATTTTTATTTTATTCTTAGTCAATTGGATTTGAATATGTAAAATGACAATATATTGTGGGTAACACTACATATACCATATTCATTCACTATTTATTGGGAAAAATCTAAATTGGGAAGAAATTGAATGAGAAATAGTATGTACTTGACCATATGTACTTTAACATAATTATAATTAATATTTTTAATATTTTCAATTTTAATGAAAATTTATTATTTAAAACAATGCTTATATTTATAAACTTGTTTTGTAACTCAAAATTTTCAATAGAAAAGTTTTCCAACAAAATTTGGCTCTTTTCACAAGGTGGGTAAGAAATGCAAACAGAACATTATTTTGTCAAATAGGTACCAAAATATAATTCCATTATTTTTTAAGATGAATAAAGAGGATAGGTACAAAAATTACATCTAGAATTTCCTTCTTTGAATAAAATTATTAATATTAAACTTTAATTCAAAAAAATAATTATTTTAAAAAGATATGTAAAATTATTAATTTTACATGAACAAAGTTCAAAAACCATGTATTATGGGATGAAGTATATATTACTAAGTTTGGCCTAAGATTTTTTGTAATTCATCATTTATATTGACTTTGGTATGAAATGACTATTATGGCCCAATAAGCATTTTTTTTCTATATAACAAATAGTAGAAAATGACTAGTTAAATTTCATACCAACTTTGTAATTTTTTAGTTATGATTTGAATCTACGGTTATATTAGTGTTAGAAAATATATTTGTTTTAAAAAAAATATTTTAATAATCATGCAAAGCAATCATTTAAGCAGAAAATTATAAGTTTCTAACTTCAGTTGAGAAAAATTTATAAAGAAAATATGTTTTCGACAAATAATTAATGCTTACAAAAATATATTAATATTATTTAAATATCATTCACATTACTTATATTTTGAACTCCCCATTTTTTATAGTTCTTTGAGTAATTTTAATTCAAATTAGTTATTTGAATAAACATTTCTTTTCTTGCAAATATTTTAAGAAAATATAAAAAAATAATAAGATCACCAAATTCAGAGAAAAACTATTTAAAAAGGAGATCAAAATTTAAATTCAAAGTTTGTCAAATCCCACAACATACCTCATTTTTTGTCCAAAGGGGGAACCTACAGGTGGGAATTGAGTTCTGATTTCCTGAAAATTAAAAAATGTCTTATAAACCTTCAAAAAAATTGGTGTCAAAAGTTGATGATATTAGTATATAACTATCACATTTGTTCCATTAGTATTTCATGTGAGAGTTTAATAAAAATGACCTCATCAGTATTTGTTGATGAATACTTCTCATCAACATTGTTCATATTAGTATTTTGTATATTATAGCATATGTGTTAGGATTCCTTATTGATTTTATCTTTATATTGATTGTGTAAGTGTGCAATATATAAGCAGAAATTAGGTTAACAATAGTAGGTTAACACTATTGCATTTATTTTATCATACACATAACCTAAAAGCTCTAAAGAAATTTGCTCATGTTGAGCTAGAGAATTTTGTAATAGGTTTTTATTCAATAATATAAAAATTATTCTTCATTATTGAGTACATAATTGGATTTGATTTCTATAATTATATTGACCCCCTCTATAGGTAATTAAAGGCCTAAAAATTGATATCAAAACTCGGTGTTTATATAAAATCACTTTAAGATCCAGAAAAAAATCATTAATGGCAGATAATGAAACTCAACAAAATGTGATGTCACCATTTTCCATAAACCAAATCAACAACAAAATGAGCACATATCAAACCTTCAAATTTCCAATCTTGAAAATTAATGAATATCATTTCTGTAAAGTCTAGATGACTATTTGTCTGCAGGTTACTGGAAGGGATTTATGATGGACCTCATTAGCCCAAGAAATTCGTGGTCAAGAAAAAAATGCAAAAGTCGGACATTTTTGCATAACAATCTAGACAGTGTGATATCGCCTAGGTTTATTGGATGCCAAAAAACCAAGGAAATTTGAGACACTTTTGTGGATAAGTGTATGGCACAACGGCTATCAAGAAGATTCGAAGGACAATACTCAATCACTAGTATGAGCACTTTGACTCAAAAGTTAATGAGTCTTTGTTTGAAATCTATGATAGATTTCAGAAATTGTTGAATGATTTGTCACTTATTGACATAGAGTATGATCTAGCAGATTCAAACTTGACGGTTTTTCTTGCACTTCCTCAAAAGTGTGCGTTGAAAGTTATATCAATAAGGGATAACTATGTTCTTGAAGACACATCTCTAGTGGAGATATATGGAATTCTGAAAACTAATGAACTGGAGATGGAGTAGAAAAGTAAGACGAAATGGGACAAGACATGGTTCTCTCACGGTAGAGGAAAAACAAAAGAGAAATTTGCAAGAAATAGCCATTTCAAAATGAAAGGCCATGATTGTATAGTCTGACACTAGGTTTCAAATACTTTTGATGACTTACAAAATTATTCAGGAACTGAAATTGATCACCCTTGTGAATCTGTTTATGTCATTCTACAGTTAAAAAGGAAATTGTTGGTAACGAGGATCCCCGGTCCAGTATGCGAGCTAAGATTCCAGGTTGAGTTGGATCGAGCTAGCAGGAGCTTTATGTTGTAGTTTGAGTTATGCAAGTTTGTAAGCATGATTTCATTTTTAGTTGTTAGTTAAACTAGTTGGGATTTGGTACGACGTAATAAAAGTTAATGTCTTGGCTTATTTTCATATTTAACCTGTTGCGATCCGTGGTTGCATAAATAAGGGTTATTGCATATAATATTTCATATACAGATTTATATATTGTGTGTGTTGTGAACCCCAATTGGTTGATGGCAACTTCGATTCTTTTAGAAAACTCCGGACCATCGCCGCCACGGTTCTATTTCTTCTCTCGACTACCCCGTTCTGTTGCGGGGTATACGGGGCTGTATATGGAAGTTCAATCCCCATTTCTTCACAAAATAATTTAAATTCATTCGAGAAAAATTCACCACCTCCATTTGTCCATAACATTTTTATACTTCTCTCCATTCTCTTCTCTACCACAGCCTTATAATTTTTGAACATTACAAAAGCATCTTTTTTTTCTTTTAACAAATATACCCACATTTTCCTACTATAATCATCGACCAATAAGAGAAAGTATCGATTACCTCCAGAAGTCTCACGCGTGATCGGGCCACAAATGTCTGCATACACTAGTTCAAGGGGCTTCTTTGTTTTAAAGCTCGTATTTTCTGGGAACGGACTTCTTACCAACTTTGTCATCAAGCATCCTTCGCATTTATTCCTTGGTTGAATCAACTTCAGAACTCCATATGCTAATTTCTCCTTTGACATGAGTTCTAAGGCCTGAAAATTGACATGGCCGAGCCTTGTGTGCCATAGCCATGTATCTTCCTCGGTTTTTGTGAGTAAATACATAGGGCTACTATCCTCAAGGCTTATTTTGTAGAAACGATTTTCACTCCTCTTCACTTTCATCAACAGTCGACCTCGTTCATCATACACCCATTAATATTCTCCCTCCAATACAACCTTGTTACCAGCCTCCGAAAGTGGACCCCTTACTAAGGTATCATAGAGTGTGCGCTCCCGAAGGCATCATAAGTAGCACTCCCATCGAAGCCTAGTTCCGCAACTATACGCAATTTCTAACTGGTTCATAAGTCAGAGCTCACTGGGAATTCTTATTTGTAAAACAGGGTACTTCATCCATAAATTTTAAAACAAAAGCAGTGTAAAAATATTTAAAACATTTTAAAATTAATAAAGTGTGAAGAGTTAACTTAAAGAAATATCTCCTAAAATTATGTTGCCAAAATGAACCTAGATATAGACACATACACTTAATATAATAATCAGAATGTTAACATGTACATGCCACTAAGCTAACCACACTTTAACTTTATAAAGCTTAACCCATAATAACAATTAAATGTCACTACAAGTAACAAAATAAATTCATATTGACATATAAATATGACCATTCTCATATAATAGTTCAAAATAGTGTACCGACAAATAAAAAAAACTCAACACTTAAATACATTATATATAATAATAATAAATCAAGTATATGTAAACTATTTAAATGCAGAATAAAATAGATGTAAATATTGGTGTATAAAATTTTCATAACCTTACGTGTGAAAATATTATTATACAAAATAAGGATAATCAATTTAATAAATGAGCATATATTTAATTGGTGCACTAATCTAAATGCATATCTAAATCAAACATATATTTAACATATAACATATGAATTATTATGCATGCACAAAACACGTAATTATAAACATAAATTCATGCATTAAATATTTACAAAAAATATGGTGATTATTAACTAAAACATTTAATAATCAACATCAAACTAAATGATTAAATTAAGTAAACTATAGTGTTATACACATAACCATGGAACTAAATAATAAAATAAACTAATAACAAGTGAACTAGAATAGTCATACATAAGTTCACAAAAATGTAATTTAATTATATATACATATAGAAGTATACAATAAACATGTAAAATACATAAGTAAAAATATAGGAAATAGAATGTACCTGAAAAGAGAATATGTTATATAGAGATAAAATGATATGCTAATAGCCTATTTATACACAAGTTGGTTCAACTAATACTCCCATTCGGGTACGTGATCACAAATTTAAACAAACATTATCTCTTTCTTAACATGTAGTGTTTGACTGAGTTTTTCAAATATACATAACAGTACTAATAAATATACACAACATAACTACACCTATTATTAAATTCTATTGATAAAATAAATATATATTAAATTAAAATTATGCACATAAAAATTAAAACAATTTTTTAACCTTACTTAAATATTTTAGATAACTAGAAATATTTATTTTTAATATAAAAATACGCGTCTTTAGATTTATTAACAAATCTATATAATAAAATATTATTTTTCTTATATAACCAAATAATTAAAAATGCGAAAAATGTATATATATATAATTACAAAAATCATGGTTATTACAAAATTGATCATGGTAATGATGAAGATATCCTACAAATTGATGCTCTTTTAGTTAAAAAGTTTAGAAATATGGCCTATATAGACTTCAAAAAAAATGTTTTTGAAAAAAAGGCTCTACTTTCTCCAACTTTACCTTGATAAGAGGAATTAAAGAAAGAATGATCGCAAGGAGTCAAGGTATGGGAAAATTACAAGTCAAAGATCAAGTGATATAATTGTGATGAAGAAACAAGCCTTGATCAACAAGAAGAAGAATTGAAGCAAGTTTGGACCAGAAGAACAATTGGGATGATACATTACAAGAGTACAAATTATGCTCACAAAAAATTGGATAATGTTCTATTATCAAGGGCTTTTCTTAATTTTAGGTAAAAGTTACAAAATAAACTAATGGAGATTAAATAATTTAAACATGTATATTTTATTTTGTCGAATGATATTATCTTGTTAAACTAACAATGTTAAACAATCAACTTTTGGAAATTTATATGAATTATTCATAGTAAAGTCAATATTTATTTAAATTGAAATGATATCAATAGTTTAAATTTGTTTTTATGATTTTCTTGATACTAAAGTATGTTAAACACATTATTGAGACGTCATTTTAAGGATAAAGTAAAGAACATGAACTCACAAATTGTTATGATAAAAACAAACACATTATTCTCAAATCTACTTACTCAAATTTACAAGGAAAATACAATATTGTAAAAATTAAAACTTAAATAATCATCATAAACATATTTATGTTTTCAAAATAAATTGAACAAATTAAATATTTAATCTTGAATTATGAAGTAACTTATATAAAATATGTAAATGTGAAGATTAATGAATACTGATATGTCTTTTCTAAAAAAATACACAACATTAATAAATGAATAAGAAAATATTTTATATACTGAATATGAAAAAAAAATTATTTTATCTTTATCGCCTCCCAACAACACCTAGTATTTTACAAAAAATATAAATTTAAACAATTCAATAAAAACAATGAACAATTATCCAGGATCCAATTTAAAGTCCAATTATATAACAACTAAATCGACTAATTATTATTGAATCAATATATGTAAATAAGGTAATTAATATTGATAAATGATATATAAAAATACATTATATTTAGTGTTAAATATAAACCATAAAAAATTTGAAAAACTCGTCTGATTCAATCTTAAGAAAGTCATATTTAAAAAGGCCCTCAACATATATTTTATTATAAAACTTTGCTTCTCTCCTAAAGAGAAAAAACTTGAATTTACTCAAATTTGGAATTTTAAAAATATCAAAATATTTTTTTGATAGTTTTATTTCTCATCCAATTTTTTACACTAAAATATTTTGGGATAAAATTCTAAATCGGACCTGTTGTAATTTGCGCCATTCTTGGGCCTCAAAATTTTGTATAAAATCCAAATTCATTAGTTTTTTAGAAAAATTGATTTGATCCAAATTCTAAATATGTAAATTAATTAAGCCACCCTTAACACTATTTAATTTATCTTTATTTAAATTATTAAATATTTATCTTTTAAGTTGAAATGAACATTTATCTTTTTTAGTTGAAATAAATTAGCCAATTAAATTATAGTTATTATGTTCCCACTGTGGCTTATTGGCTTTCTATTCTACCAAAATTTTATTTTTGTTTGCTAATAGAACCTATAATATTTCTCACTTTGTAAGTCAAGAGTTATTATTGCTATTTAAGCAAGCAAAATAACTTCTAATTGGATTTATCTTCTTGTACCTACATAATCCATCAAGAAACTAACAATTCATGTTTTCAATAGAATTAGTCAAACCAAAATTCAAGACCTGTTCCACTAAAACCAAGTACTAACAACACTTTAAATACTCATTTAAATTTGATAAAATTTACATAAAAATAAGTCAACAAAGAAACATGCAAATCAATGCAAGAAGCAGTGTTTAAGATATAGTAAGTCTACTACAACCACCTCACATGAAGCATGTTTTTTACATAGTAATAGTTGCTGCAATCACTAATGGGGAATTGAGAGGATTGAATCACTGTCATGTTGTTCTCAGTATGCAGAAGCAGTAGCAACCCCACTTCCAAGTTGTACCAAGTAACCAACATCCTTAAGAATCATCTCCATACCAGTAAGACAGCCTATCACTTGCAACTACAAAAAACACCAGTAAGTTTATAGTAGAATATTTATAAATATTTCATTGTTTTTCGAAATGGTTAATAAGTGGTAAATAGAGAGAAAATATTTATAACTTGTCTTTACTAGTGATTGTGTGGTTTTAGCAAAAGGAAGTAGGATACAAGGTTAGGGCTCATATTATGAATTTGACATAGTTTTGTTAAAGCTTTTCAAAGAAAATTGAGGAACTAACATATTTTACTATTAATCTTGTCTCTGGTCAATATGTAGATGCAACAAAATCTATAACATTGAATATAAGAAATGACAATATACCTCATTTAGATTTCTCACATGATGTATCCTCGAATCCTTTCATGCTACTTTATTAAGTCCAAGCCATAAGGTCCAGTTGTATCATTGTATGCCCTTCTAATAACTTCTCAACTATCATTGTAAGCAAGTACTATAACGGCAGTAACAATATGACTAATATGACTAAACCGTTCATCTTTCTCAGCACAGTTTTTCAGCCCCAGGCCTCCATAACAAACCTGTGATATGAACATATAGTCACACAATATCCAAAAATGTAAAACAGAGATGAGCACAGAATAATCCCATTCTTAAAATTCTGTAAGCAATTAGATGATGAAATAAAAATCTACTACAATTAAAATCATTAAACTTGTAATTCTTAAATCATCTATAAACTGAACTGGTGTGTAATATTTACATTGTATGTACAAATAATGGTTTCAACATGTTTCTACTTTCTATGCATCTCACAAAGAATACATAATCAGACAAAAAATATTTTCAGTGTTTTGCTTAAGCTGCGCATATAAGAATAAAGCATCTAACTTGGTGTTGTTGCACGCGGAGTGTGCCTTGCTATTACGTTATCAAGTCTTTCCTCTAATATTAGATCAAGTGATGCCTGAGACGAGATAAAAGTTGAATGGAACGAGTACAAAATCTTGTGTTCAATTTGTTTCACCTTTTTGGCTCTCATTACATAAGCAACTCATGTCTTCTTGTTTATATATAAAAATAATATATAAGACTTGTGTTAGGAGGGTCAGATATATTTCAACATATAAAGTGAATTCAATAATTATTATAGTTTACTAGAATCAAGAATATATGATCACATTTTGTGTAATACAACTTATGTATTATAACCACTATAAGATATTGTTGCTTATGAATTTTTGCACATATAATTATATAATAACGCTATGTTAAATCATAGAAATATATAAAAATAATTTCCAAGATAATCAAAAATTAATAACTTTCCAACGCTTAATGATATATAATGATATCGCTAAATGGTAAGGTTTTCTCCAAAAACTTAATCAAAATATCCCCAATTTATTTAAGTTCCTCTATAAGATAATGGTAATGTGTGATATGATAGCTCAGTAATGGTATTTGATTTCTTAAACCTAGAATCTAATAAACATGGTTAACAATATGGAAATTAAAAATAATCTAAATTTAAAATAAATAAGAAAATAGTAGAGATGATAGAAACATTACAATTTTCCTTTATTCTGGTGGATTATAGAGTGTTGTATACATGTATGTCTCAATACATGGAGGCTCTAATTTTTTATAATGTAGTACTTTGCAATGGAGAAATTTGATCAAAATTAAGGAGTGGTTATTAATTAGAGAGACAGATTGTGTTCAATTTAGTTTTACTTACACATATTTCTCAACAAATCAATTCTATGTTAAAATCCTTTTTATCCATATAATTAACAAATTGAGTTCTAGTGGCCGATACTTGAATCCGGTACATGGTAAAAAGGAGAAAATAAAGTGTACCAAAGTTTTTTAAGTTGTAATAGAGAACTTTAATCGTTATATCAATAAATCTCCATACCAACCTATCTTATGCCTTAAAATATCAATTCTTAACCCAGCCACACAGTTTTTCCCTTGTGACTTCAAATGTAATCATTGTATTATGAGCTAATAGCCTCCCTTCATTAAAAGCACTCTGTTTGTTAGACACTACTAGGTTAAACATAGTTTGAACTTATTCACCACCACCTTCGACAATATGCGCATCAGAACATTATAAAAATAGATAGGTCGAAGATCTTCCATATATTTCAGTTGTTTAACCTTAGGAATAAGAAATACAAGCCTACGATTTAGTTCCCTTGGCCCATGTCGTGTATCAAAGAAAATCTGACAAAATAGAACAACATATCTTTAAAAAATATTTCAATACGTTTGAAAAATGTCGGGTTCGACCCATGTGGAACTAGTGACTTGTATTGATGCATGAACAAGACTACATTATTAACTTCCTCCTCCCTAATAGGTACTATGACCTAGTGATTCTGAAATAATAATTAAAAAAAGTTTGCAAAAAGGGTAAAATTTGACACGACCTTAATCAAATAACCATATATCAAAGAAAACCTTAAATTGGACATTAATTTAAATAATTTACCCGAGCAGAAACAAAACCATTTAAACCCATAGGAAAAGACATATGTGTGTGCACTATCCCACTATATCATAGTGGAAGACATATAGATGTGGAGGCCATAACAAGGAATATCAGATATGGATGTCCCATAATTACAATATACCTGTTTGTCTTGTCGTGGTTTCGGTATTTTTGTTTATAACTATGACCCAAAGCCAAAGTGACCAAATCGAGATGTTCCTCCAGACTCTGATATTTTACCTCGAGCAGAAGATGCTTTTTTGATTAGTCAATTTGATCCAAGTTTGTGGAGAAACCACCCTGCAAAGAGAAAGTCAGGTACTGGAATTTGTAAATAACAATTTGAGAATCTCAGATTGTAATTTAATTTAATTCCTTATCACCATATGATAACGAGTTGTCAATAAAGAGCACAAAATATTTTACCTATACAAGGGAATCCATGTTATAAAAGATGGCAACCTTTCTACTTTTTCTAACTTGATACATTTCCCTCTAGTAGGTAGCAAGGTCATAGTTGCAAGCAATGTCCTCCACCAATACTATAGATGTCATTTTCTTCGTTATTTGTATTAATAACATATCGCCTCTCCGTCCTTGAACTATTCTTGTTATCGACTCTTGTGGTATCTCGTCTTTCAACATATTTGTTCTCACTTCACGTAGCTCGAGTCATCTTCTCACTGTTTTCTTTTATCTTTTTCTAAAATGAAACCAGTAAAAAAAATTATAAGATGTGAATTATAATAACAGTTGCTTAATTGATTCTTAATAAACAATTATACAAACACCTTTATATGACCTAGGCAATTCGACACAAGTTTTTTATTTAATGAGTCAATATATAATAAAACATCTGAAAGTATTGAATTTCTTCTTTGTAGTACTTCATTCTATAAAGATTAACAAACTATCAGAACATAGAGCAAACAAAAAGTCCAAAATACAAATTCTACTTTTACAACGACAAGTGATACCTTACAATTTCATACCACTGTCATTCTAAACAAATCCCAATATAACTCTGATAATAAGACACGATTGACACATAAACATGATTTATTAAATAAACCCTAATTAACACATAGTGTAACATCCATAAAAGATCCCAAAAACAAAATAACATAAAAACAAAAAAGCAATGAGGTAAATTAAATAATAATTAACAATAATCGACCAAATTTAATCTTCTCCTAAATTAAATTTAGTGAATTGAAAGAACTTTAGGAAAGATGATTTGGGGAAAAAATACATTCCGTTCAAGGTTTAATCGTTTCCGAGATTTAACCTTCTTGGAGCTTTAGTCTTTACAAAGATTTAATATTCAGTGTTTGAGAGAAATATTTCAGCAAAGATTTAATCTTTCGCTGCAGTGGAGATTGTTTGACAGTATGTGTTTTTTTTTATTTAATAGACAGCCGGGAAAAAAATTCAGCAAGCCCGCTCACAAGTTTTGAACAAGACCGCCTAACTTTTGGGCCCAAATCTCTGATCTATTGTAACGATTATATAATGTAATGCAATAACATGTATTTGTAACGACCTCGAAATTTTGTTGATTCAGTTGCAATGTTTTTAAAATCCCTTGCAATAGACATGAAATCACCTTTCAACAACAACGTTTTTTGGATAGTTTTAAAAATCTGGTTACGAAAGCAATTCTATGGTATAGTGAACTAAACCTTGGATAACCATTATTCATCTGATACTTGATTCTCCTACAGGCTGGAAGTTATTCCTCATACATACCCTAATATACTCTGGTGATATTTATGAATTACTTTATGCTCTAAAATAAATGTTTTATCAATGTTTATTATGATTCTGTTTTATTAAATTATAATATTTATCATGTTGAATTGTTATAGAATTAGATAGGTTTCTAAATATGGAACAGATTCATGGTCAGATCAGATTGGTGGTCATATTAGGCCAATGTGTGCCTTGGATCCAGTATAGAGAACAGAGCTGTGTGCCTTAATCGGGTTAGTGTGTCACTGATTAACAGCCTAACCTTGGTCTTAAAATAAAAAATGAATATCCAATTGTAAAAATTACTTAACAAGGAACTTGATTCCTTTGAATCATTTCAATTGATCATTGTTAACACCCAGTTATTGTTATTATAACTTGTTGAGCTAGTTAGCTCACCTTTGTGAATCTGTTTAAGTTATTCTACACTTAAAATGGAAATTATTGGTAACGAGGATCCCCAGTCCAGTATGCGATCTAGGATTCCGGGTTGAGTTGGATCGAGCTACTTTGAGTTATGCAAGTTTGTAAGAATGATTTCATTTTCAGTTGTAAGTTAAACTAGTTGGGATTTGGTATGACGTAATAAAAGTCAAGGTTGTGGTTGGTTTCTTATACTTCAACCAGTTGTGATCTGTGGTTGCGTAAATAAGGGTAATTGCATATAATATTTCTTACACAGGTTTATATAATATGTGTGTTGTGAACCCAAACTTCTGAACCGGGTTTGGAGGGTGTCACAACCACCATCTCTGAAGCTAAATCACCTACTAATATTACCTAATATACAACCAGTACTACCACTAAAGCTACCAAAAATGCTACCATAAATTGCCACTTCTAAGACTAACCAATATAACATCAATGCTACCACCTGTAATACCATAATTAAACTGGCCATAAATTGAACTGCTTAAGCTAGCACGAACTTCAACACCAACACCAATAATACCACCACTAAGCTGCCAATACGACCACTAAGCTATCACCAATGCCACCACCAATGCCACTACTAAGACAAACCAATATAACATCAAAGCTACCACCTGTAATATCATAATTAAACTGGCCATAAATGGAACTGCTTAAGCTAGCACGAACTTCAACACCAACACCAATAATACCACCACCAATTCTCCTGCAAAGATTACCGCTTTCAATGCCACCAATTGCACTAATAAGAGCACCAGGACCAAAAGCACCATCAATGCCAGCAAATCCACTACTAATATTATCGTTTCTGGTACCACCAATGTAACCACTAAAGATGCTAGTCATGCTGCAACAAATCCCACTTTTAAAACTACCCAATATACCACCAATGCTACTACCACTTATGTACCACTCATGCCATTATTAAAGTTACCATCAATGATACTTTTTAAGTTAGCACGAACTACACCACCAACAATCCCACCACCAATTCCACTCCTAAGATTACGACTACTAGTGCCACCAATTGGACTAGTAAAATTACCATCACCAGTGACACCATGAACAATATTACTACTGGATTAAAGAAAAACCATAACTCTATACTTTTCAAATAGTTACGGATCTATAGAAGTTACTAAGCAACGGGTTCTAATCAGGCTGAAAATGGTGACCCTACCTATTCATGTATTGAGAATATAAGTTCTTCCAACACTAAAAAATTTGCGAAACTAAGCCTACATCTCTATCAAGTAAGAAATCTCATTTTCAACCATGTGTGTTGTGAAATGAAGTTAAAAAGTGATGGGGCTTCATGAGATGGGAAACTCCGAATATAAGTAAACTTCGTGTTTTATTAGGTCAACAAAGAGTAATTTAGAGTTGTTTGTCATATATACATTAGAAAAAAAAAACACACCCCGCATAGATCCACTTGTACTATCTACATTTATATTAATAATATATATTGACATGGTAAAAGTTAAAGAGTAACAAAGAGACCTTACACCGTATATTGACAAAGAGAAAGGGAAGGTAATTGGAGCATTTTCTTCATTCTTTTCATAACTTGTTGCAAGTAGTAAGAAAAATATAATTACTGTGAAAATGTCTCTAATGTAAGGTCATATATAAACATAAAATAAATTTAATAGTATAATTCAACAAATATGAACGTAAAAAATAAATAATGCGTGGGCTTCTTTTCTATAAATTTTGATTTTTTTTCATATATCATGTAATTGATTATTTATGAGGAACAAAAAAATTTAAAACAAATGTAACTGACTTTTTTTCTAACCTTGACATATAATCTTGAAAGGATAATTCTTGACATAGAGGTCATGTAAAAATAAATACAGTGACATTCCATTTAAATCTACATACATATATACAAGGAAGATGGGATACTTATTTTAGTGTTTAATTTCTACCAAAAGTTTATGCAAATAACTTATATGAAAACAAAATGAAGAAACAGGGAAATATAAATTATTACCTTAACTTTGTTAAACAACATCAATTCATGATAACCAGTAAACCTTATCCACTTAGTCCTCCACCAATTCATTGGATTAGCCCTCCACCAATTCATTTAGAGATGTGTTTAACCCAAGAGCACCAAAACACTATTTCATAGAAAAAACAAATAACTCCAAAACACTATTTCATGGCCTATTTCATGGCCATATACAAATTCATTTTGTTTGTAAGGCGGGCGGGCTTGTTGTGATATTAGGGTTTTACCTACCTTTTTAATACTATATTTTGCAGTCCCAATTGTATATCATGGGTTTCAATGGGCTAAATTTAGTTTAAATTGTTTCTTATCTTAGTATCAATTTCTTATTACAAATTCAATTTTTTTTATAAAAATATAATTTAACAAAGTCTGCTCCACCTATTATACAAACTAATTGGGTGTTGATTTACAACCATAAGTAAACAAGCATTACTTTAATTTATTTTGTATTGTAAATTAAATGAGATTCTATAAATTAAGTGGTAAGCATTGTATAAAAAACTTAACTAAAAATGATATTTTCTTGAAAATTTTAAATTTTATTTAGTGAAATTATATATTAATTCCCTACTCACCTCAACTAACAATAATGTATGTAGTAATACAACCCTAACTAAGAATAATAGAAGTACTACTATCATACATTCAATTCTTAAAAAACCTCTCACAATAATTCAGATATTATTGGTCATGTAAAAATTAATATTACCATGACAACATTTAAACAAATTAAATTTCTAGAGGTAGAAGATAGCATACCAAATTTCTGACAATACAATTTTTAAAATATTTACTAATTGCTATGTTTATTTAAACATAGGAATTAAAATGAATGATAATATGATTGTTGATTTTTATTTTATTCTTAGTCAATTTGATTTGAACATGTAAAATGACAATATATTGTGGGTAACACTACATGTACCATATTCATTCACTGGTTGATTGGGAAAAATCTAAATTGCAAAGAAATTAAATGAGAAATGCACTGATAGTGTCTAAGTCTAAAGTTGTTTGACTTGACCATATGTACTTTAACATAATTATAATGAATATTTTTAATATTTTCAATTTTATTGAAATTTTTTTAGTTAAAACAATGTTTATATTTATAAACTTGTTTTTTAACTCAAAATTTTCAATAGACAAATTTTTCAACAAATTTTGGGTCTTTTCACAATGTGGGTATCAAATGCAAAAAGAACATAATTTTGTCAAATATGTTCCAAAATATAATTCCATTAATTTTTAAGATGAATAAAGAGGATACGTACAAAAATAATTTCTAAAATTTCCTTTTTTGAATAAAATTATTAATATTAAACTTTAATTCAAAAAAATAATTATTTTAAAAAGATATGTAAAATTATTAATTTTACATGAACAAAGTTCAAAAAACATGTCTTATGGGATGAGGTATATTCTACTAAGTTTGGCCTAAGATTTTAAGTAATTCATCATTTATATTGACTTTGGTATGAAATGACTATTATCATTTACATTACTTATATTTTGTACTCCCCATTTTTTATAGTTCTTTGAGTAATTTTAATTCAAATTAGTTATTTGAATAAACATTTCTTTTCTTGCAAATATTTTAAGAAAATATAAAAAAATAATAAGATCACCAAATTGCGAGAAAAACTATTAAAAAGGAGATCAAAATTTAAATTCAAAGTTTGTCAAATCCCAGAACATACCTCAATTTTTGTCCAAAGGCAGAACCTACGGATGTAGGTGGGAATTGAGTTCTGATTTCCTGAAAATTAAAAAATGGCTTATAAACATTCAAAAAATTTGGTGTCAAAAGTTGATGATATTAGTATATAACTATCACATTTGTTCCATTAGTATTTCATGTGAGAGTTTAACAAAAATGACCTCATCAGTATTTATTGATGAATACTTCTCATCAACATTGTTCATATTAGTATTTTTTATATTATAGCATATGTGTTAGGATTCCCTATTGATTTTATCTTTATATTGATTGTGTAAGTGTGCAATATATAAGCACAAATTAGGTTTACAATAGTAGGTTAACATTGTTGCATTTATTTTATCATACACATAACCTAAAACCTCTCAAGATATTTGCTCATGTTGAGCTAGAGAATTTTGTAATAAGTTTTTAGTCAATAATATAAAAACTATTCTACATTATTGATTACATAATTGGATTTTATTGTTATAATTATATTGACCCCCTCTATAGGTAATTAAAGGCCTAAAAATTGATATCAAAGCTTGGTATTTATATAAAATCAATTTAAGATCCACAAAATAATGATTAATGGCAGATAATGAAACTCAACAAAATGTGCCATCACAATTAGACATAAATCAAATCAACAACAATATGAGCATATATGAAACCCTCAAATTTTCAATCTTGAAAATTAATGAATATCATTTCTGTAAAGTGGAGATGACTATATGTTTGCAGGTAACACATCTTGAATACTGGAAGGGATTTATGATGGACCTCGTTAGCCCATGAAAATGGTTGTTGCTCTTAGTGGTCAAGAAAAAAATGGAAAAGTTGGGCATTTTTGCATAACAATCTAGACAGTGTGATGTCCCCTAGGTTTATTGGATGCAAAACAATCAAGGAAATTTGAGACACTTTGGTGGTTAAGTGTAAGGCAGAACGGCTATCAAGAAGATTCAAAAGACAATACTCAATGACCAGTATGAGCACTTTGACTCAAAAGTTGAGGAGTCTTTCTTTGAAATCTATGATAGATTTCAGAAATTGTTGAATGATTTGTCACTTGTTGATATAGAGTATGATCCAGCAGAGCAGATTCAAACTTGAAGGTTCTTCTTGCACTTCCTCAAAAGTGTGACTTGAAAGTTATATCAATAAGGGATAACTATGATCTTCACACATCTCTAGTTAAGATATATGGAATTCTTAAAACTAATGAACTGGAGCTGGAGGAAACAATAGAGAAATTTGCAAGAAATAGCCATTTCAAAATGAAAGGCGAGGATTGTATAGTCTAACGCTGAGTCTCAAATACTCATGATGGCTTACAAAATTATTCAGGAACTGAAATTGATCATGGTAATGATGAAGATATCCTACAAATTGATGCTCTTTTAGTTAAAAAGTTTAGAAATATGGTCTATATAGATTTTAAAATAAAACTAACACGTTGAACAACCAACTTTTAGAAGTTTACAAAATAAAACAATGGAGAGTAAATATTTTAAAGATGTATATTTTATTTTGTTGAAAGATATTATCTTGTTAAACTAACACGTTGAACAACCAACTTTTGGAAATTTATATGAAATATTCATAGTAAAGTCAATATTTATTTAAATTGAAATGATATCAATAGTGTAAATTAGTTTTTATGATTTTCTTGATAATAAAATATGTTAAACACATTATTGAGACGTCTTTTTAAGGATAAAATAAAGAACATGAACTCATAAATTGTTATGATAAAAACAAACACATTATTCTCAAATCTACTTACTCAAATTTACAAGGAAAATACAATATTGTAAAAAATAAAACTTAGATAATCATCTTAAACATATTTATGTTTGCAAAATAAATTGAACAAATTAAATACTTAATCTTGAATTATAAAGTAACTTATATAAAATATGTAAATGTCAAGATTAATGAATATTGATATGTCTTTCCTAAAAAAACACAACAATAATAAATTAATAAGAAAATATGTTATATACTGAATATGAAAAAAAATTATTTTATCTTTATGGCCTCCCAACAACACCTAGTATTTTACAAAAAATATAGGTTTAAACAATTCAATAAAAACAATGAACAATTATCCACGATTCAATTTAAAGTCCATTTATATAACAACTAAATCGACTAATTATTATTGAATCAATATTTGTAAATAAGGTACCTAATATTGATTAATGATATATAAAATACATTATATTTATTGTTAAATATAAACCATAAAAAATTTGAAAAACTCGTCTGATTCGATCTTAAGAAAGTCATATTTAAAAAGGCGGGAAGCTGCCTAAACATATATTTTATTACAAAATTTTGCTTCTCTCCTATAGAGAAAAAACTTGGATTAACTCAAATTCGGAATTTTAAAAATATCAAAATAATTTTTTTGATAGTTTTATTTTTCATCCAATTTTTTACACTAAAATATTTTGGGATAAAATTCTAAATCAGAAAAAATTCTACACATCTTTAATATATTTAAAGAAAAAATAACAAATGTACATTATTTTTCGAAGAAACGAAAAGTAATAAAATTAAGTTTTTTACATATATCTAATTCGGACTTGCTGTAATTTGCGCCATTATTGGGCCTCAAAATTTTGTATAAATTCCAAATTCATTATTTTTTTAGAAAAATTGATTTGATCCAAATTCTAAATATGTGAATTATTTAAGCCACCCTTAACACTATTTAATTTATCTTTATTTAAACTATTAAATATTTATCTTTTAAGTTGAAATGAACATTTATCTTTTTTAGTTGAAATAAATTAGTCAATTAAATTATAATTATTATGTTCCCACTATGACTTATGGCTTTCTATTCTACCAAAAATTTATTTTTGTTTGCTAATAGAACCTATAATATTTCTCACTTTGTAAGTCAAGAGTTATTATTCTATTTAAGCAAGCAAAATAACTTTTAATTGGATTTATCTTCTTGTACCTAGATAATCCATCAAAAAACTAACAATTCATGTTTTCAATAGAATTAGTTAGACCAAAATTCAATACTTGTTCCACTAAAACCAAGTCCTAACAACACTTTAATCCACATTTAAACTTGATAAAATTTACATAAAAATAAGTCAACAAAGATACATGCAAATCAA
Source organism: Apium graveolens (assembly GCF_009905375.1). Taxonomy (NCBI): domain Eukaryota; kingdom Viridiplantae; phylum Streptophyta; class Magnoliopsida; order Apiales; family Apiaceae; genus Apium; species Apium graveolens. Next base: position 109,327 of record NW_027417139.1, read on the forward strand.
TGCAAGAAGCAAGAAGCAAGAAGCAGTGTTTAAGATATAGTAAGTTTACTATAGACCACCTCACATGAAGCATGTTTTTTACATAGTATTTAGCATAAAATGATTTAGAAATAGTAATAGTTGCTGCAATCACTAACCGGGAATTCAGAGGATGGAATCATTGGCATGTTATCGTTAATTCAGACGTTGTACCAAGTAACCAACATCCTTAAGAATCATCTCAGTACAAGCAAGACACCCTATCACTAGCAACTACAGAAAACACACGTAAGTTTATAGTAGAAATTTTATAAATATTTCTATGAATATGCAATTTAAACTTAAAAGTGAATATCCAATTACATAATTGCTTAACTAGAAACTTGATTTCTATGAATCATTTCAGTTGATCATTTTATTATTGTTTACCCTCGGTTATTCTTAGTTTAACTTGTTGAGCTAGTTAGCTCACCCTTGCGAATCTGTTTATGTCATTCTACAGGTAAAAAGGAAATTATTGGTAACGAGGATCCCCGGTCCAGTATGCGAGCTAAGATTCTAGGTTGAGTTGGATCGAGCTAGCATGAGCTTTAAGTTGTAGTTTGAGTTATGCAAGTTTGAAAGCATGATTTCATTTTTAGTTGTAAGTTAAACTAGTTGGGATTTGGTACGACGTAATAAAAGTTAAGGTTTTGGCTTGTTTTCATATTTAACCTGTTGCGATCCGTGGTTGTGTAAATAAGGGTTATGGCATATAATTTTTCATATACAGATTTATATATTGTGTGTGTTGTGAAACCCAAACTTCTGACCCGGGTTGAGAGGGTGTCCCAACCACCATTTCCGAAACTAAATCAACTACTAATATTACCTAATATATACCCAATGCTACCACTAAAGCTACTAACATTGCTACCATAATTGCCGCTACTAAGACTAACCAATATTTCAGCAATGATACCACTATGCCAACTAGCCATTTTACCACTAATACCACAACTCAAGATGCAAGCTATGCTACCACCAATACCACTACTAAGATTAACCAATATAACATCAATGCTACCAAGTGTAATACCATAATTAAAGTGGCCATAAATGGAATTGCTTAAGCTAGAAAAAACTTCACCACCAATACATATAATATCACTACCAATTCTCTAACAAAGATTACCGCTTCCAATGTCACCAGTTACACTAATAAGAGCACCAGGAGCAATGTAACCATCAATGCCACCAAATCCACTACTAATATTATCGTTTCAGGTACCACTAATGTAACCACTAAAGGTGCTAGTCATCCTACTACCAATGCAACTATACCACCAATGATACTACCACTGATGCCATTATTAAAGTTACCACCAATGATACTCCATAAGGTAGCATAAACTTTACCACCAACAATCCCACCACGAATTCCACTCCTAAGGTTACGACTTCTAGTACCACCAATTGGACTAGTAAAATTACCACCACCAATGACACCACCTACAATATTCCTACTGGATTTGAGAAAAACTTATAACTCTATACTTTTCGAATTGTTACCGAACTATAGTAGTTACATGAGGAATGGGTTCTAGTGAGGCTGAAAATGGTGACCCTACCTATTCATGTATTGAAAATATAAGTTCTTACACTACTAAAAAATTTTCACAAAAAACCCCACATCTCTATCAAGTAGAAATCTCATTTTCAATCATGTGTCTTGTGAAATTAAGTTAAAAAGTGACGGGGCTTAGTGAGATGGGAAACGCCATATATAAGTAAATTTTGTGTGTTATTAGGTAACATAAAGTAATTTCTAGTGGTTTGTCATACATACATTAGAAAAATAAAAAACATACCCCACATAGATCCACTTGTACTATGTGCATTTATATTTATGATATATATTGGCATGGTAAAAGTTAAAAAATAACAAAGAAACCTTACATGGTAGATTGATGAAGAGGAGAAAAGGAAGGGACTTTTAGCATTTTCTTCATTATTTTTGGAACTTGTTGCAAGTAGTAAGAAAATATAATTCTTGTGTAAATTCTCTAAAGTAAGGTCACACACAAACATAAAATAAATTGAATAGTACAATTCAACAAATATGAACATAAAATATAAATAATGTGTGGGCTTCTTTTCTTTAAATTTTCATTTTTTAATATATCATGTATTTGATTATTTATGAGGAACAAAAATATTAATACAAATGTAAGTGAATTTTTTTCTAACTTTGACATATAATATTGAACGGATAACTCTTGACATCATGGTCAGTAAATTTACTTACATATATAAAAGGAAAATGGGATATTATTATAGTATTTGATATTTACCAAAAGTTTTTGCAAAAAACACATATGAAAGGAAAATGAAGAAACGGGGAAATATAAATTATTACTTTAATCTTGTTAAACAACATCAATTGATGATAACCTCTAAACCTTATTGGCTTAGTCCCCCACCAGTTCATTTGATTAGTCCTCCATCAATTCATTTAAAGATGTGTTTAACCTTACACACCAAAACACTTTTTCATAGAGAATACAAATAACTCCAAAACACTATTTCATGGCACCCTTGTACCTATATTAGGGTTTTACCTACCTTTTCATATCCTTTTTTTTTACAGGCAAAATTGTATATAATTGTTTCAATTGGCCAAATATAGTTTAAATTGTTTTTTATAAACTAATTGGGTATTGATTTACAAGCATAGGTAAACAAGCATTACTATAATTTATTTTATATTGTAAATAAAATGAGTTTCTATAAATTAAGTGGTAAGCATTGTATAAAAATCTTAACTTGAAAATGACATTTTCTGGAGAGTTTTAAATTTTATTTAGTGAAATTATATATAAATTGCCTACTCACCTCAACTAACAATAATATATGTACTACTACAACCATAACTAACAATAATAGAAGTACTACTATAATAGGTTCAACTCTAAAAAACTCTCACAATAATTAGAAAATTAATTGTCATGTACAAATTAATATTACCATAACAACATTTAATCAAATTAAATTTTTAGAGGTATAAGATAGCATAGTATTTAGCATAAAATGATTTAGAAATAGTTGGTGCAATCACTAATGGGTAATTCAGAGGATGGAATCATCGGCAAGTTGTTCTCCAAGTATGCAGAAGCTGCACCAACCCCACTTCCAAGTTGTACCAAGTAACTAACATCCTTAAGAATCATCTCCATACCAGTAAGACAGCCTGTAAGTTTTATAGTAGAATATTTATAAATATTTCATTGTTATGTCGAAATGGTTAGTAAGAGGTAAATAGAGAAAATATTTATAACTTATCTGGTTTATGACTGATTGTGTGGTCTTACAAAAGGAAGTAGGATACAAGGTTATGACTCATATTATGAATTTGACATAGTTTTGTTAAAGCTTGTTAAAGCTTCTCAAAGAGAATTGGGAACTAACATATTTACTATTAATCTTGTCTCTGGTCAATATGTAGATGCAACAAAATCTATAACATTGATATAAGAAATTACAATATACCTCATTTAGATTTCTAACTGATATATCCTCGAATCCTTTCATGCTACTTTATTAAGTCCATGCCATAAGATGCAGTTGTATCATTCTATGCCCCTTATAATAACTTCTGAACTATCAATCGTACGCAGGTACCATAATCGTAGTAACATATGACTAATATGACTAAAACGTTCCTCTTTCTCAGTGTAGTTTTTCCGCCCCCACGCCTCCTTTTCTCAGTGTAGTTTTCAGCCACCAGGCCTCCAAAACAAACCTATGATATGAACATATAGTCACACAATATCCAAAAATGTAAAACAGAGATGAGCACGAAATAATCCGATTCTTAAAATTCTGTAAGCAATTAGATGATGAAATAAAAATCGACTACAATTAAAATCATTGCACTTGTAATTCTTAAATCATCTATAAACTGCCATAATTTGTAATATTTACATATCTACAAAAAAGGATTCAACATATTTCTACTTTCTATGCATCTCACAAAGAATACATAATCAAACAAAAAGTATTTTCAGTGTTTTGCTTAAGCTGCATGTAAGAACAAAGCATTTAACTTGTTGTTATTGTAAGGGGAGTGTGCCTTGCTATTAGGTTATCAAGTCTTTCCTCGATAATTAGATCAAGTGATGCAAATATTCAATTAGATCATATATTCAATTTATGCAAATGAGTTCCATCCAGATAAAAGTTGAATGGATGGAGTACAAAATCTCATGTTCAATTTATTTCACCTTTTTTGGCTCTCATTGCGTAAGCAACTCATGACTTCTTATTTATATTAAAAATAATATATAAGACTCTCTGTTAGGAGGGTTATGTGGGTCAGATATATTTCAACATATAAAGTGAATTCAATAATTATTGTAGTTTTCTAGAATCAATAATATATGATCACATTTTGTGTATACAACTTATGTATTATAAACACTAACAAATATGTTGCTTGTGAATTTTCGCACAAAAAATCATATAATAAGGCTATGTTAAATCGTAGAAATATAAAAAACACTTTCCAAGATAATCAAAAATTAATAAACTTGTCATTCTCTGAGAACAACTTTGTCATCAATATAACCAACACCAAGAAAATGCTTGATGTACCAATGGATCATCATTCTTTGAGTAGACCTTGACGCTTATAATATATAATGATATTGCTAAATGGTAAGGTTTTCTCCAAAAACTTTATCAAAAAATTCCCAATTTATTTTAGTTCCTCTATAAGAGAATGGTAATGTGTGATATGATAGCTCAGTAATGGTATTTGATTTCTTAAACCTTAAATTTAATAAACATGGTTAACAATATAGAAATTAAAATTAATCTAAATTTAAAATAAATAACAAAATAGTAGAGATGATAGAAAATTACAATTTTCCTGGTATGCTGGTGGATTATAGAGTGTTGTATACATGTATTTCTCAATACATGGAGGCTATAATTTTTTATAATGTAGTACTTTGCAATGGAGAAATTTGATCAAAATTTAAGAGTGGTTATTAATTAGAGAGACAAATTGTGTTCAATTTATACATATTTCTCAACAAATCGATTCTATGTTAAAATCCTTTTTATACATATAATTAACAAATTGAGTTCTAGTGGCGGATACTTGAATATGGTACATGGTAAATAGGAGAGAATAAAGTGTACCAAAGTTTTTTAAGTTGTAAAAGAGAACTTTAATCGTTAATTATAAATCTCCATTCCAACCTATCTTATGCCTTAAAATATCAATTCTTACCGAGCCACGCCTTTTTTTCCTTGTGACTTCAAATGCAATCATTGTATTATGAGCTAATAGCCTCCCTTCATTAAAAGCACTTGTTTGTTAGACACTGTCTAGATTAAACATAGTTTGAACTTATTCACCACCACCTTCGATAGTATGCCCATCAGAACATTATAAAGATAGATAGGTCAAAGATCTTACATATTTTTAAGTTGTTTAACCATAGGAATAAGACATACAAGCCTATGATTTAGTTCCTTTGGCCCATGTTCTGTATCAAAGAAAATCTGACAAAATAAAACAACATATCTTTTGAAAATATTTCAATACGTTTGAAAAATGCCGGTCGATCTAGTGACTTGTATTGATGCATGAAAAAGACTACATTCTTAACTTCCTCCACCCTAATACGTACTATGACCTAGTGATTGTGAAATAATAATTAAAAAAAGTTTGCAAAAAGGGTAAAATTTGACACGACCTTAATCAAGTAACCATATATCAAACAAAATGGTAAATTTTGAAATAAATTTAAACAACTTACCCGAGCAAGAAACAAAACCATGTAAAGCCATAGGAAAAAACATATGTGTGTGTACTATCCAACTAAATTATAGTGGAAGACATGTAGATGTGGAGGCCATAACAAGGAATATCAGATATGCATGTCCCATAATTATAATATACCTGTTTGTCTTGTCGTGGTTTCGGTATTTTTGTTTATAACTATGAGCCAAAGCCAAAGCGACCAAATCGAGAAGTTCCTCCAGACTCTGATATTTTACCTTGAGCAGAAGATGCTTTTTTGATGAGTCGATTTGATCCAAGTTTGGAGGAACCACCTTGCAAAAAGAAAGTCAGGTACCGGGATTTGTAAATAACAATCTGAGAATCTCATATTGTAATTTAATTTAATTCCTTATCAACATATGATAAGGAGTTGTCAAAAAAAGAGCACAAAATGTTTTACCTATCCAAGGGAATCCATGTTATAAAAGATTGCAACCTTTCCACTTTTGCTAACTTGATACATTTTCGTGTAGTAGGTAGCAAGGTCATAGTTGCAGAGCAATGTCCTCCACCAATACTATAGATGTCATTTTCTTCGTTATTTGTATTAATAACATATCACCTCTCCGTCCTTGAACTATTCTTGTTATCAACACTTGTGGTATCTCTTCTTTCAACACATTTGTTCTCAATTCCCGTAGCTCGGGTCATCTTCTCACAATTTTCTTTTATCTTTTTCTAAAATGAAACCAGTAAAAAAAATTATAAGATGTGAATTATAATAACACTTGCTTAATTGATTATTAATAAACAAGTATACAAACACCTTTATATGACCTAGGCGATTGACACAAGTTTTTTATTAAACGAGTCAATATATAATAAAATATCTGAAAGTATAGAATTTCTTCTTTGTAGTACATTCTATAAAGATTAACAAACTATCAGTTTACGGAGCAAACAAAAAGTCCAAAATAAAAATTCTACTTTTACAACGACAAGTGATTCCTCACAATTTCATACCACTGTCATTCCAAACAAATCCCAATACAACTCAGAACTGATAATAAGACACGATTGACATATAAACATGATTTAATAAATAAACCCTAATTAACACATAGTGTAACATTGATAAAAGATCCCAAACACAAATTAACATAGAAACAAAAAGCAAGGAGGCAAATTAAACAATAATTAACAATAATCGACCAAATTTAATCTTCTCCTAAATTAAATTTAGTGAATTGAATGAACTTTAGGACAGATGATTTGGGGAAAAAATACATTTCGTTCAAGGTTTAATCTTTTCCGAGATTTAATTTCTGGAGCTTGAGTCTTTACAAAGATTTAGTATTCAGTGTTTGAGAGAAGTATTTCAGCAAAGATTTAATCTTTCACCGCAGTGGAGATTGTTTGACAGTCTGTGTTTTTTTTGTTTATTTAATAGACAACCGAGAAAACAATTTTAACAAGCCCGCTCACAAGTTTTGAACAAGACCGCCTAGCTTTTGGGCCCAAATCTCTGATCTACTGTAACGATTATATAATGTATTGCAATAACATATATTTGTAAACCTCGAAATTTTGTTGATTCAGTTGGAATGTTTTTAAATTCCCTTGCGATAGACATGAAATCACCTTTCAACAGCAACATTTTTTAGATAGTTATTAGAAATATGGTTGCAAAAGCAATTATATGGTATAGTGAACTAAACCTTGTATAACCATTATTCATCTAATACCTGATTCTCCTTCAGGCTGGAAGCAATTCCTCATACATACCCTGATATACTCTGGTGATATTTTGAATTGCTTTATGCTCTGAAATAAATGTTTTATCATTGAATTATAATATTTATCATGTTGAATTGTTATAGAATTGAATAGATTTCTAAATATGGAACAGATTCGTGGTCAGACCAGATTGGTGGTCATATTAGGCCAATATGTTTCTTGGATCCTGTATAGAGAGCAAAGCTGTGTGCCTTGATCGGGGTTTGTGCGTCACTGATCAGCAGCCTAACCTTGGTTTTAAACTTAAAAACAAAAATATCCAATTCCTATGAATCATTTCAATTGATCATTGTTTACACCCAGTTATTGTTATTATAACTTGTTGAGCTAGTTAGCTCACCCGTGTGAATCTGTTTAGGTCAGTCATTCTACAGTTAAAATGGAAATTGTTGGTAACGAAGATCCCCAGTCCAGTATGCGATCTAGGATTCCCGGTTGAGTTGGATCGAGCTAGTTTGAGTTATGCAAGTTTGTAAGAATGATTTCATTTTCAGTTGTAAGTTTAACTAGTTGGGATTTGATATGACGTAATAAAAGTCAAGGTTTTGTTGGTTTTCATACTTCACCAGTTGGGATCCATGGTTGCGTAAATAAGGATAATTGCATATAATATTTCATATACAGGTTTATATAATATGTGGGTTGTGAACCCCAAACTTCTGACCCGGGTTTGGAGGGCGTCACAACCATCATCTCCGAAGCTAAATCAACTACTAATATAACCTAATATACAACCAGTGCTACCACTAAAGCTACTAGCAATGCTACCATAAATTGCCACTACTAAGACTAACCAATATAACATCAATGCTACCACCTGTAATACCATAATTAAACTGGCCATGAATGGAACTGCTTAAGCTAGCACGAACTTCAACACCAACACCAATAATATCATCACCAATTCTCCTGCAAAGATTACCGCTTTCAAAGCCACCAATTGCACTAATAAGAGCTCCAAGACCAATGGCACCATCAATTCCAGCAAATCCACTACTTATTATCATTTCTGGTACCACCAATGTAACCACTAAAGATGCTAGTCATGCTGCCACTAATCCCGCTATTAAAACTACCCAATATATCACCAATACTACTACCACTTATGCCATTATTAAATTTACCACCAATGATACACCTTAAGTTAGCACGAACTTCACCACAAACAATCCCACCACAAACTCCACTCCTAAGATTACGACTACTAGTGCCTCCAATTCGACTAGTAAAATTACCACCACTAGTGACACCGCCAACAATATTACTACTGGATTAAAGAAAAACCATAACTCTATACTTTTCAAATAGATATGGATCTATAGAAGTTATTAAGCAATGGGTTCTAGTGAGGCTGAAAATGGTGACCCTACGTATTCATGTATTGAAAATATAAGTTCTTCAAACACTAAAAAATTTCCCAAACAAAGCCTACATCTCTATCAAGTAAGAAATCTCATTTTTAACCATTTGTGTTGTGAAATGAAGTTAAAAAGTGATGGGGCTTCGTGAGATGGGAAACTCCGAATATACGTAAACTTAGTGTGGTATTAGGTCAACAAAGAGTAATTTAGAGTTGTTTGTCATACATTAAATAAAAAAAAAAAAATACACCGCAAATAGATCCACTTGTACTATGTGCATTTATATTTATAATATATATTGGCATGGTAAAAGTTAAAAAATAACAAAGAAATCTTACACGGTACATTGATGAACAGGAGAAAGGGAAGGCACTTGGAGCATTTTCTTCATTGTTTTTGGAACTTGTTGCAAGTAGCAAGAAAAAATAATTCCTGTGAAAATGTCTCCAAAGTAAGGTGGTACATAAACATTAAACAAATTTAATAGTATAATTCACCAAATATGAACATTAAATATAAATAATAAGTGGGCTTCTTTTTTATAAATTTTCATTTTTTTCATATATCTTGTATTCGATTATTTATGAGGAACAAAAAAATTAATACAAATGTAACCGATTTTTTTTCTAACATTGACATATAATCTTGAAAGGATAATTCTTGACATAGAGGTCATGTAAAAATAAATACAAGTGACATTCCATGTAAATCTACATACATATATACAAGGAAAATGGGTTACTTTTTTTAGTGTTATGCAAATAACACATATGAAGAAAATGAAGAAACAGGGAAATAGAAAATTATTACCTTACTTGTTAAACAACATCAATTCATGATAACTGTAAACCTTATCCACTTAGTCCTCCACCAATTCATTTGATTAGTCGTCCACCAATTCATTTGGAGATGTGTTTAACCAAAACACTCTTTCATAGAAAAAATAAATAACTCCAAAACACTATTTCATGGCCTATTTCATGGTCATGTACAAATTCATTTTGTTTGTAAGGCGGGGGCTTATGCTGATATTAGGGTTTTACCTACCTTTTTAATATCCTATATTTTGCAGGCCCAATTGTATATCATGGGTTTTAATGGGCCCAATTTAGTTTAGATTGTTTTTATCTTAGTATCAATTTCTTATTACAAATTCAATTTTTTTCTTTTTGTAAAAATATAATTTAACAAAGTCTGATCCATGTATTATTATAAACTAATTGGGTGTTGATTTCAACCATAAGTAAACAAGCATTACTCTAATTTATTTTGTATTGTAAATAAAATGAGATTCTATAAATTAAGTGGTAACTATTGTAAAAAAACTTAACTAAAAATGATATTTTCTCGAAAATTTTAAATTTTATTTAGTGTAATTATATATAAATTCCCTACTGACCTCAAATAACAATAATATATGTACTACTACAACCCTAACTAAGAATAATAAAGTACTACTATCATACATTCAAGTCTTAAAAACCTCTCACAATAATTCATATACTATTGGTCATGTAAAAATTAATATTACCATGACAACATTTAATCAAATTAAATTTCTAGAGGTATAAGATAGCATACCAAATTTTTGACAAACAAGTTATAGGTATGGGAAAAATGATACAATTTTTAAAAATATTTACAAATTTCTATGTTTATTTAAACATAGGAATTAAAATGAATGATAACATGATTGTTGATTTTTATTTTATTCTTAGTCAATTGGATTTGAATATGTAAAATGACAATATATTGTGGGTAACACTACATATACCATATTCATTCACTGTTGATTGGGAAAAATCTAAATTCGATTGGGAAAAATCTAAATTCGATTGGGAAAAATCTAAATTCGGAAGAAATTGAATGAGAAATAGTGTCTAGGTATATAACTTGTTTGACTTGACCATATGTACTTTAACATAATTATAATTAATATTTTTAATATTTTCAATTTTAATGAAAATTTATTATTTAAAACAATGCTTATATTTATAAACTTGTTTTGTAAGTCAAAATTTTCAATAGAAAAGTTTTCCAACAAAATTTGGCTCTTTTCACAAGGTGGGTATGAAATGCAAATAGAACATTATTTTGTCAAATAGGTACCAAAATATAATTCCATTATTTTTTAAGATGAATAAAGAGGATAGGTACAAAAATTACATCTAGAATTTCCTTCTTTGAATAAAATTATTAATATTAAACTTTAATTCAAAAAAATAATTATTTTAAAAAGATATGTAAAATTATTAATTTTACATGAACAAAGTTCAAAAACCATGTATTATGGGATGAAGTATATATTACTAAGTTTGGCCTAAGATTTTATGTAATTCATCATTTATATTGACTTTGGTATGAAATGACTATTATGGCCCAATAAGCTTTTTTTCTATAAACAAATAGTAGAAAATGACTAGTTAAATTTCATACCAACTTTGTAATTTTTTAGTTATGATTTGAATCTACCGTTATATTAGTGTTAGAAAATATATTTGTTTTAAAAAAAATATTTTAATAATCATGCAAAGCAATCATTTAAGCAAAAATTATAAGTTTCTAACTTCAGTTGAGAAAAATTTATAAAGAAAATATGTTTTCGACAAATAATTAATGCTTACAAAAATATATTAATATTATTTAAATATCATTCACATTACTTATATTTTGTACTCCCCATTTTTTATAGTTCTTTGAGTAATTTTAATTCAAATTAGTTATTTGAATAAACATTTCTTTTCTTGCAAATATTTTAAGAAAATATAAAAAAATAATAAGATCACCAAATTCGGAGAAAAACTATTTAAAAAGGAGATCAAAATTTAAATTCAAAGTTTGTCAAATCCCACAACATACCTCAATTTTTGTCCAAAGGGGAACCTACCGGGTGGGAATTGAGTTCTGATTTCCTGAAAATTAAAAAATGTCTTATAAACCTTCAAAAAAATTGGTGTCAAAAGTTGATGATATTAGTATATAACTATCACATTTGTTCCATTAGTATTTCATGTGAGAGTTTAACAAAAATGACCTCATCAGTATTTGTTGATGAATACTTCTCATCAACATTGTTCATATTAGTATTTTTATATTATAGCATATGTGTTAGGATTCCTTATTGATTTATATTGATTGTGTAAGTGTGCAATATATAAGCAGAAATTAGGTTAACAATAGTAGGTTAACACTGTTGCATTTATTTTATCATACACATAACCTAAAAGCTCTCAAGATATTTGCTCATGTTGAGCTAGAGAATGTTGTAATAGGTTTTTATTCAATAATATAAAAATTATTCTTCATTATTGAGTACATAATTGGATTTGATTTCTATAATTATATGACCCCCT